>NW_008751936.1:649981-651122 GCF_000715545.1 Opisthorchis viverrini
GCGGTATGTCACAAAGTAGTGAGTTACACCATCAAAAGTCGACATCTCCGTGTACCAATACTAGTAATAATAAATAATCGTTCGTCTGTAATACCCTTTCAGTGCACAGTAGCCATACCAACCGAATGGGGTTGAGCTACTGCCAGGTCGCCCAAGCCCAGACAGAAGCAGTCGAGATGTACTCGAACCACGGACCTTACGGTCAGTAGGTTCGCACCTTAACTACTGGGCTATCTAGCACACATGTCGTACAGCCGTCATTTTAATAAATGATGAGTTGTCTGTGTAATGTCGTATTTTCTCAATGCTGCACATGCTACGCAAATGAAGAAGGGGTGCTGAGGTACTGCCAGATTGCCAAAGCCTGGACAGGAGAAGTCGAGATACAGAGATCGCATTTGAACCACGGACCTTCCGGTCAGTAAATTTGCGCTCTGAGCCGTTTCGCTCTCCTATATTAATAGATCGCCCTAGCAAGAAGGTAAGGAATTCAGTGCTAGTCTGCCACACGCATATGGAGGTGTTCGCAACTCCAGACACTCGTTCATACAGACTGATTAAGAATGATACAAAACGATTGACAATCAGGCTTTGATGCAATCCAAGCATCAGACAGTCTGGTCACACAAAACGTCACGCCGGTCGCATCCAGACTTTTCCTGATCACTTTCACGCGCTTTTTCCCGAGTCAAACGTTGGTCACAGCACTTTTTGGTGAACAAAAGCTCCATAAACGCGGCACCGGACTATCCCGATACGGCCGCTTCTCTGTTTTATCGAAATTCTCTGCGCCACAAGTAATCTCTGATTTTCTGAGTGCCACGCTGCGAGTAGGCTGAGACCAGCCAAGTCCTGGGACAACAGCTAACGAAGGTGTCAGGTTTCGCCGCTTATCATCATCATCATCATCATCATCATCATCATCATCAGCATCATCATCATCATCATCACCATCAGCATCATTATTAGTGTCAGCTGTAAGAACTGCATACCTGTCGTACAGTAGTTATAGCTGCCCCAGTTTTGGCCTGGGGGAAGTGGGGTAGATAGCTGAGCATTAGAGGCGGTAGCTGATAAATTCGTACGTAAATACACCACCCTCATTGAACTGTCAAGTGAGGAGATTGGGAAGGGGAAATAA
>NW_008751936.1:653316-654810 GCF_000715545.1 Opisthorchis viverrini
CGTCTGTAATACCCTTTCAGTGCACAGTAGCCATACCAACCGAATGGGGTTGAGCTACTGCCAGGTCGCCCAAGCCCAGACAGGAGCAGTCGAGATGTACTCGAACCACGGACCTTACGGTCAGTAGGTTCGCACCTTAACTACTGGGCTATCTAGCCGTCATTTTAATAAACCCCCCACCACCCTCATTGAACTGTAAAGTGAGGAGATTGGGAAGGGGCAATAGCTTGCACGAACGAGCGCCATTGAGGGCGCGACTGGGCCATGTCTGACAATGTCTCTAACCATCGATATGGCCGGTCTCGGGGTCCTCATCCAGGAAGACGGCAATCACCAGCTGCTTAAAGAAAATGCATTTCACTGTCGCCTTCAATATCAGAGGATTCATCTGTCACAACACTACACATGCGGGGAGAAACTGGGTGTCTCTGTACAAAGTATGGACTCGCACATAAGGTCACTCACGGTTCACACGGCAAACTAAAGAGACAAACCTTGAGTTAAAGCACGAGTTACTGAAAGGTCCAGTTCTGCGAGGATCGAGTGAGATCGATTAGGTAGGACTGCGGGTCTCGTAGCACCTCACACTTGATTCACTCACGGGTAGGATGGCAGCTACACACCGAAAGGATGCCACAAGCAAAGCCTACAAACAGCGGACCCTGTGGAGAGTCCTCTGAAAACTAGGAAAGCTTGTGAAGACAAACACAATGCCCCAAGCTTACGGCTCAGAAGCAAACGAACGAAGACAACTAGACTGCACAGACGCACCCGAGACATCCAACATTCCAATTTCGTCTGCAACCGCAGCAGACATTTGGGTGAACCGGCTTCGGACGGTCCTTCCTGCGTTCTGCGTCGGTCTTCCTTATCTTCAGGCCAACTGCCAGATTGCAATTCGCCCCGACGACGTTTCTCACAGAAATACAAGACAACCTGGACCACGACGAACACGAGGACCAACACCAGGAAAGTGAAAAAGGCCGCCACCCACCACACATCAAAACCTGTAGACAGGTGGGAGAGAAAGTGATACACGGTTTAGAAAACTGCTAGGGGCCACAAAGTGACTATAACTGACTCCACGAGGCAAAAGGAAAGGAATCAATCGTTCGAGCGAATCCGGTCGGAAACGAAATGTCACACGATGACACCACATCACAATGATGCAAAACTGGTTTGTGTTAGGCGAGGAAACTGCGTCAAGCGTCCCGGGGGGCGTTTGAATTATCGTGATCATCAAGGACACCACAACATCAGGGTTCAAACACTTATGCTTCATCATCATCATCGACAGCATGACATAACTGTTCAACACCGATGCTTCACTGCCGTACAACCATGACTTATTTGAAAGCCTTATTGTAAAGAAAAGAGTAAAGGTGGATGGGGGAGGGACTTAGTGCTAGCTTAACACAATCATTCCGAGGTGCCTACACCTCCACACATTCACTCAGGCAATCTGGATAGAAACTGACAACAGGAACGCCACTG
>NW_008751936.1:656529-674744 GCF_000715545.1 Opisthorchis viverrini
GAATTGGGCATGGAAAACAGTACTCTCTTCGGCAAACGATGGTTCGGCATACGTAAAACATGTCCCAACCAACGCAGCTTCTGGTGCTGGACACATTCTTCGATGGAAGTACCCGTTACACAACCGAAAACACGCTTTCTAACTGCCTCGTTACGGATTCGCCGACACCAACCCACACGAGCTATGATTCTGAGACAACGATTGTCGAACATCTGAAGTGCTCGCTCAAAGCACACTGATGCTTCGCTGGGGTATAATCAAAATACACTCGAAAACCCTACTGTGAATAAAAGTGGATGAGGAGCTTAATGCTAGACAACGATTGTCGAACATCTGAAGACGCTGCTCAAAGCACACTGATGCTTCGCTGGGGTATAATCAAAATACACTCGAAAACCCTACTGTGAATAAAAGTGGATGAGGAAGGGGCTTAATGCTAGCCTGACACAATCATTCCGAGGTACCTACACCTGCGGGCACTCATTCAGACAATCTAGCCAAGAACTGACAGCAAAAGTGCTACTAATAAAAGGAAGAAGGCCTTCGCTGCGGAGTTATTTATTCGGAAATGCCAACTGACGGGTTACAGACCATTGAACAAGGAAGCAAAACTCTAATCTGCATCTTAGTTACAAAAACCGGACACAGATCTTCTCCGGAACGAGTCTTCCTGGAGATTCATTGCCTCCAATCATTCGTCGGTCAAATAAAAGCAAATGTTATAAAGTGGCCCCGCGAATTCCGCAACAGAATTCCATTTTTCAATCGACGCAAAGCGAAATTCTACGAACAACACATACTACTCGCGTGCCTCCCGATCAGTAGTATCACCGTTACACTAACACCGATGAGTAGCAATATATTGCAGCTCCTCAAACCATGCACAGTGGGGATCACGAGAACCTCATGGCAGAAGGTCAGCCATACCGACTTTTCACAATCGATCCACTATCAACATCCAGAACCCTTACCGCAGAGCTAACTCCATTCCACTCAGCCACCGCTGACAGCAACATCAGTAAAGGACACCTGTGCCTTGGTGCCATACAATTACGCGGACTAGTTTAAATACAACTTTACAGTGGGAAAGAAGTTCTCAATGGAAATTTCGACGAGTAAGTGAAGTCAACCTATGCAGAGGAGCACTGTACAGTTGTTTCATCTTCGTTTGGAATCATCAGCAGTGCGCATCTCACAAGGCGCCGGGAAGTTTCCAACCCACAACTTTCCGGTTGAACGCTTCACAATTGAGCGTCGAGCGGCTGAACCGTAGTGCAAATAGCGTTCAGCTGTAGCACCCTTCCGGTGCCTAGCTGCCATGCCACCTGAGATACTGCCAGGTTGCCCAAGCCTAGAGAGGGGAAGTCGAGAGGCGGAAGTCGGATTCGAACCACGGACCTTCCGGTCAGTAAATTCGCGCTCTAACCACTTGGGCCATCTCGCCCCCTTAGTGCAATTAACTCACACGTGGACAGGATATAGCCCGCTCATCATTCAGTCACACAAATCACATCGACGGGGTCAACCGCTGACTGTTTGGCTCCTCGACTGACGACTGCTCAGAAGGGAGTTTAACTCATCTGATGGAATTATTCTTCCCTTGAGCTACTCATAAATTGTTGCTGGTGTGTATTAGGGGGGGTAGGAATTTCCAATGGAGATTTCGTCCAGTAGGTGAAAGGAAAGATGTGAGAGGTCTGGCACCAGCCTGCTGCAGCCCCCTCCATCTCCAAAACTCAGCCAGACAATCTAGACAGAAATCGACAAGAATGAACACCGCTGACACCAGCTGACCACTGCTTCTGTGGATTTCCCAGCGGATACAGCGGGTTTGAACACACGCTACGCATGTCCGTACGAAGGCTACAGAAACGCTCTCCGCTGCGAAGCTGTTTATCAGCAAACATGAGCTAGCGGCTACGAGCCATTAGACACAAAAGCAGACATCTCATCTGCAAAGATTTTCTGAAAAGTGAATATTCTCAAGGATCCTCTTTAACTTTCTCGAGCGTTTTTTGAATATCGTGCAACAATAAGCGGTCACTGTAAAGCGGCTTCATGATTTCCGTAGTGACCTTCACATCCCATCGGATGCAGGACGGAGTTTGGACACCAAATCAGACACTACTTGCATGCTTTACCGGTAGTATGCGCCGTTACGCAAGCATCGACGTCTTCTAGACTCAGACTAAAGCCACACGAATATTTACAGGAAACTGGACTGCATGGGATGGACACTTGTCCTGGGTCTTGGCCTAACCGATGTGTTTGCTTAGAATCCGTCGGAAAACGTGACTACTTCAGAGCGGTAAAGAATCATTCGGGAAAAAAATTTCCAACTCCCGTAAAGTACCTGGCAGCTGCTGAGCTTACGACATTTGGATTTAAAGAAAATCGTTCAGCTGTAGGACACTTCCGGTGCCCAGCTACCATGCCACCCGAAGGAAGCATTAGGGCTGGGACACTGCCAGACTGCCCAATTCTAGACAGGAGAAGTTGAGAGGCAGAGGTAGGGTTCGAACCACAGACCTTCGAGTCAGTAAATTCGCGCTCTGACCACTAAGCCACCTAGACCATGGATCAACTGGAAACTGGATCAACTTCTGCCAAACAATAGGACACAGCACTGGTAGAGACTGACATGTTCCACGTCACAATGCATACTATTTGATGAGTTCCTCTGGCCCGCCCTGATAAGCAATCAAAGTAGAAAGGAAACTGACCGAAGCTTCACCCCATTTTGGTTCCGCGGATGGCTTGTTGCCGAAGTAATGGCGGATGCCACGGTAACAGGATGCCCACCTACACATTCCACGAGTTCAGAAACGATGACCACCGTTTGACTTTTGGCACTTATCCAGTGAACTCGATGTTCCTTCCGTTTACACTGGTGATTAGTGCTATCCTCCATCTTCCTCTATGCGTGAGGCACAAAAATCTATATAGGAAACGGACGGACTTGTCCGACCGGTACTGGCGACGAGGATGTGTAGAGGACAGCTGACACGGTCGGCCAACAGATCCGCAGCATACAACTGTGCTCATGAATCCCGGCAGGGATAAGCAACACCGGTTTACGCTGAGTCGTGTGTGAAACCAACACTATGTTTTGGTGCAAACTTTAGAGAGCGAATAGAAGGGGCATTGTAAACTCACATAACTATGGCAAATCAGTCTTAGTCAGTACCAGGTTTGAGCCTACCCAATTGTAGGAAGGCGGTCGCAGAAATAACTTATCACGATTGCAAGCGTACTACTGTGCTGAGGGGCATTAGACTCAAGGTCGGATGAAAATGGTGGAATAGTTGAACGTGTTAAGGCTATAATACCCCAAGCAGACTCGCGTCAAAGCTAGATCATATCCACAGGACGTACGGAGACGATTGGCCGAAACCGGTCGCTCCAGAAGAATGTTGTTTTAAGGCATTGTATTCAGCAACCGGCGGTCGGATTCGTACAACGGGGATAGGATGGAATCGCTCACCGAGAGTTACAGTACGGAGGTAATCGTTGCAAAGAAGTTGCATGGTATTGTGGCCAATAGACAAAGTTGAACAACAGTGTGAGAAAACAAAACTTACCAAATACTTTCGGTATGGGAGTGGGCGCGGGTGGTTCTGGAGGCGGAACGCACGAGCTCTCGCAGTCTAGGCATGAACAAGCTGGACCGCCTGAATCCAGGTGACGCCTGGGAACCGTCGCGTTGCAGAAGTAAAACTGTTGATCAAATGCCTTCTCTCCATCCGCAACAATGTCGTATTCCACTGGAAATGGACTTTGACTACCCCCAAGGCCTTTCAGCAAAAGTTCTGGTGTGCAGGAAGTTGTCCCACAGATTGAATCAATGGCATGTCCACCGGGAAATTGGACATCCTGAGTAACAGAAGGTCAAGTAATATTTGGTCACAGGATGGAACTAGAACACTGAGGACTGTGAAGTCTTAAGAAGCCTTGGTAGTGACAAGAAAGATCATAGAATCAGCTGATTATGAAAACACTTTCTCACAACATCATTGCTGTAGGCGTTGCCTCCGACGTTCCGAAACCAACGGTGAAGCAGAGCTCTGAAAAAAAAAAAGCCTTTCACCAAGCATCAGAATTCTATGCGATTGCTTTCGACCACCAAATATGTGACACAACCAAATCGCCTGAATGCCCTTTTGGAAAGACTGGAGTTCTTGGTGTTCACAGTGGCCTAGAGCTCACCATCCGCTGGCCGCGAAATCGCTGTCTCGACCACCGGTTATCGGTATCATCCACTGCTTATCGACCGTCCATCGACCGAGGAGAACTCGATGCTTTCCATCCGTGCTGATGGGCGGAATGAGGTCACAAGCTGCAACAATAACACGATTTTTTTGTTCTGACATCAGGCCGCCTATCATGAGACGAATCCGGATAGAAGAAACGATTGTTCCTTTACTGTGACCCTTGGATGATTTTCCAAGGTGCTACTGCCTTAGAGGACACTGTGAAAGAATAGCTCTCTGTATACTGACACCCAGAGGAACGAAATGCCTATCAAACGTTGAAACGACACCCTATACTACCCAAAACCCCAACCAAAATGAATACGTCACAAATTCTGCTGCTTTTTTTCGATTACCAGCTGCAGCACCCTTTCGGTGCTTAGCTGCCATGTCAACAGAAGGAAGCACGAAGGCTGGGATACTACCAGATCACCCAAGCCGAGACAGGGGAGGTCGAGAGGCCTCCCGGTCGGTAAAATCGCGTTCTTACTACTGAGACAACTCAGGTGATAAGTTTCTTATGGCAGATTATTTTATCCCTACAATGTGGGACGCTGAGATGAACAGTATTCAGGATAAACCTAATTTACAGGCAGGTGTACAACCGTCTGTCTAATGTACTTTCTCTGATAATCTAAAGACCTGATGCGTCCCTGCACAGCTGATTGATACAGGTCCGAACGAATTGACTGGGTGAATATCAGTGAAGGCACGACTTGTGAACAGAGAGGTCACCCAACTGCAACAAAGGCGGATCATTAGTGGATCAGGAATAAACAGTTTGTCACGGTTCTAGTTTAAAAAGGTCTTTATTAAACGGCAAAAATGAGAATCGGGCAGGTTAGAGGTAACAAGTCGGTCGGCGTAAACGCCAAGGTTAGCGCTTAGTTGCAGGCGGTTTTGTCAGTGGATGTGATCGATAGACAACCAGTAAGGCTGACCTAGCATTCCTATTAGTTAATTAACTGTTTTTCGGAACTAAAGCGTTGCTTCTAAAGTTCCTGTCGGGAGAATTGGCTGTTAGGTTGACTGGTTGTCTTGAAAGTTGCTTGGAGATTGAATTTTGAACAGACGGGGGACAACGATCACCGGTACGACTAATCCGTACCTCATAGCTAACCACAGACCTCGTGCTTCTTTCGGGCATCGAAACGGTGTTACAGCTGAACAATGCAAATGCCAGCTGCAGCATATCGAAAAAGAAGCTGAGTACGGTTCAAAGTAAGGATCGTGTTTCTGACAAAGAGGAAACAATGCAATGTCGCATGCCATTCAACGTATGCTTCAAAAGCAATAAAAACGTCCTCTTCTGAGTGGTTACTTGTAATTAATGGTTACTAGCAGAATCAATAATGAAACATTGGTCATGTAATTTGGTAACGCACCTTGCAACTATTGAAAAATGTGTTGGCGACCGAATTTGTCAAGTTGAACGCTACTGATTCGACATAATTGTCTACGATGGTCGGATTGAGAAAGTTAGCCTGTTCCGGGTCACAAGTCATGGCACAGAAGAGTAGACGAAAATTAGCCCAGCATGCCGGACACCTGAGAACGGGTGCGGTGGGAGAAAGACAAACGGAAAGAATGTAAGCGCACGGTCTATTGATAGCGAGAGTAAAAACACAGTACCTTCAAGATAGGACATGACAATCAGTGACAAACCCCTTAGATGATATTACGAGTCACTTGGAAATGAATAGTTATCAAAAGACAGCTAGGGAAATATGATCAATGATTTCTAAAATAGCTCTCCAAGCATGCGTTATTATTGGTATGTTCGGTCAGAAAACAATGAGATTTTGACACCGTACCACACTACAATATGTTTATACTACAACGCACCACATTATATACGTATACATATATATGGTGGGCTGGTATTCGCTCCCAGATTGGCTGGCCACATTGAACTATACCGGTGGACACACGCTCACAACGGATGGTGTTACATACAATTTGTGCTGAGTCATGTATGAATCCACCTAAGAGCCCTGAACTGATGGATGAACACAGGGGAGGGACAAATCCAAAGTCACCAGCATTCCGAAGTGATGACTCATACTGCGCCATACCACACTATACCATACTATACAATACAATACTATACTATACTATACTATGAAGCTAGAAGGGGGAATTCGCGTGAATTTTCCAAGTCCAAGAGCCTAGTTGATATGGCAGCTCCGTGTCCGGAGAGAGCATTCTCTGAAAGAGAGTATATTTTGATATCCTCCATCGTCAGTGGTCAATCTTCGTCGCTTTCTTTTGTGGAAGCATACCCAGCGAGTGAGGACGTTCGTATCCGAAAAAAAAGAGCACATACGGACGGTTACCGACTGGAGGCCGAGGAAAAGTGGATCCTGATAGGACTCATCACGTCTGATGTCAAAAGGTTCTCAGAGGACTGCTTCGTTCGTGGAGCAGTCTGTATACTATCCTGAACTGTGCGACGTTGATTGCAAAGGTCGTATAATGTGCAGGCGAGTCAGAGACGCATCTGAGGAGCCCATTAAAGGATCAGTGATGACCCTGGCGGACTACTGTGAAAATATTGAAGACTAGTTGTTCCCCTCCCCTGGAGAAAGCATCTGAAAGACCGGCAAAAAAGGGTCGGTTTTGAGGGAATTCTCCCGCAATTTTAACAAAACCCGGACAAACTGAAAAAATAATGATGGGCTAGACAAATAATAGCAAACATGTGATGAGATTTTACGGGGGTGCATACCTTCGAAGTAACTCATAAGCTGCTTTGGAAGAGTTCTGAAAGAACTGCAGCTGCTCCTTGTCACAGCAAAGTGGTGTGTCCGGAGCTAACGCATAGTTGGGACATAGCTTTGACAAAATTTTGAAAGCATCTGCATCGTTGAGCGGCCGACCAGGTCCATCATAGGCCCTGTATCGCGGGTGGTCTTCCGAATGGACAGCTATTCCATACCAAATGCATTTGGCATCAGTGCCAAACAGGCAAAGGAAGAGTGACAATAAGGAGAGTAGAGAAGACTGAAACAAGAAGGGATAATCGAATAGTTTTTGTCAACAAAACAGCTTCTTGACCAGTTGTACTTTTATTTAACACCCCAATCAAACTGTACCCTACAAAGCAGCTCCATTTAAAAACCACTTTGGGGCAGAAATCATTCTTCCAGAATTTCAAAAGTATTCGTGCCAGATTGCTGGATAAAACGTCAGTCAGCTAGTAACCACGCCTACACACCGTACATCCTTACGTTTTTTGGCACAAGCGGATGTATGATCAAAGTCCATACAAAAACACTATTCACGCTGCTCCACCACCTAGAGCCAATCGTGACGTGGCAAATTTGAGCCACATAGCACCAGGCTACGGCGCGGTTATAGTTACGCTAAAATTTTGCGTTTGCGAGAAAGAGCCAACCATCTCCATGCGGACTCAGGAGTCGGTCTCTGTCATTCGAACGACAGTCTTTTGGATCAAAAGGAACACCCAAGTTGTTATTAGGTGGCACGCTCTAACAAGCAGAATCTCGACTGGAACGACGAAAATAAGTCGTGAAAGCGCTAGTATGAGTCATCTTTGGCTAAATTCGGGGTCGGCTAGGACTTATGGAGACACCGTTTGCCACTGCGCCTTCGACTCGTCTTACATGCAAACGTGTTGGAGAAAAAAGAATACCTACCACAGCAGGAATGAATATGACAATACGGCCTTGGTATTGCCACTCAATACTAAGTTAACACCCACTTAAGTAGGTGAGGATGCTTTGGGATCTCCGACAAGATGCGAGTGAGACTCACTTCGCGAATAGGATGAAGAAAGGAGCAAGGTCTTGAAGGTCCATTGAGGGCAACTAATATCGACATTTAGAGCTTTTATAGCCGTTATCAGGGCTCCTTCCTGTCCAACGTGCATCGACGTTTTTGTACTAAGCATAGGAAACTCGAACGATGCATGTAGACGAATAGAAACCAAGTACAAATGAAAGACGGAACGAAAGGCCCGGTGGGAGAGCTATTGGACAATCAGTCGCTAACAGCGACATTGGCTACATCAATTGTATGTGTTGAAAAGGACCAGGTAACCCTTGAAGTTGTGCATGCCGGGGGATATCTCTTGGGCAATGTGGGAGTAGAAATCTTGTTTAAATTCAAGATTCCTTGGNCAGCTGAGCTGTCCAAGCCAGAGTAGAGTTCACTTAGAAATTCGCGATGCACTAGAAGCTAATGACCGAAGAGGTGGCTCACAAATACTGTAACGTTCCCTGATAATAACATTGAGATGTATATGGCCGACCGATACCGAGCACCGAAATCAAGACGTGAATCGCAATTGCGGTTTAAAAAGCGAATAATAAGAGCAGGTAACAAGCTCCAATCGGCAGTGTTCTGGAAATCAAACAAAATAGTCAAACGATCTTCGGGATCGCGCGGGTTACGAGATCTAATGTGGTGGCAACCGACCAGTCAAGCGCAAAAGGAATCCAATCCACTAGACACTCTGGATGGTCAACTAAACAGACTGCGACTAAGACTGCACTAGCATAGCTGCTACACGCGTTCCATAATTTTCCGTGGACTTGTACGGTCTGATTGACTTCCTGCTCCCCGCACGCGCATGTGTGTGGTAATTGTGTTGCGTCTACCCATAGATAGCATAAATAGAGGTGTTTATAATAGATAGAATCGTTCCGACGCGTACAAGACGAGAACTGACTTGCTGTCGGTCTAAGATGCGAGCGGGACAGGGTTTTGTCACGTGATTTGTGCGGTTGCGGAACAAACGAGTCACCTGATCTAGTGAGCACGGATGTACTAGGCAAATTAAGCGAAGTTGGTTGAAGAGACAAGGAAGTGACCGGTGCAAACTCGACACTGCTAATCAGATGTTCTCACCAGACGACAGTGAAGCACCGATAGCCTTCATATGTCCTCGGCGCACAGAGGCCTCGTTGCATAAAACAGAATGCATCGCAATGCCACAAAGTAAACTCTGTTCTTGACAAAACGCGTCACGTTGACGTAAAAACTGGCAAGAACTGTCCTTGGCTTGCCGATTCTAGAAGTAATTCGTCTCCAGCCAGTTTACCGGAACTTATATTACTGCCAAGGTAAAAAAAATTATCCACCAAGTCGATGGACCACAAGCATGAGGTTTAGATCTGGTCCCACGCAGTCTTATAGCAGCCCTTTATATTTTGCAGGAGTGACGTTCTCATCGAATTGTTCAGTAGAACTAGTCAGGTTACTTAAAACGGTTTGCATTGTTTAAGGATCCGAATCAAAGAGAGAAGTACCATCCGCATACTCAATGTATGTGAGCAAACGTCCCGGGAGAGTTTCAACCTCCGAGGTTTCAGGGGCAAACAGAAGTTTCAATCACTATTTCAATAACAAAATTACAGAAGAAAGGCGAGAGAAGTCAATCTTGTCTTACACCACCGGATTTGATGGACTTAAGCGAAGGCTTGTCGTATACACGAAGGCAGGCAAAGCATTTCGCACACAGTGCCCTCATTAAGGATATAAATTTGGAATAAACACCTTTGGTTGACAGACCGCCAAAGTTTCTGACGATCAAGAGTCAGAAGCAGCCTTAGATCAATGTAGGACGTTTAGAAGAGTGGCGCCACTCAGGAAGCTATCTCAAGGTCGAGGCATCCTCGATCAGGGAGAAATTCAGCTATATTTTCGCGAATATGCGTCTCCTCTATCAGTCAACCTGCGCAAAATAATGCCAGAGGGCACTTTTGATGTAATGCATGATAAACTAATGCCACGATGGTTATCACAGGACATTCCTGTGCCCTTCTTGGAGAAAAACTCCACTTGTGTTTTGTTTCACCCCCCAATATCTTTCCCGCCGAGAACTTGCAATAACGCCTGTTTCGCCCTGCTCGTGACATATTAGCCACTGGACTGCTTTCCACGTGTGCACTATATCCTTAAAACTGAAGTCCTGTGTGTAGTTGCATTAAGCATTCGGTGTAAACCTAAAATTCGGCAGAGGATCGCTCTGCACTGCCCGCCGGAACCGCAGTGATTGAGATCAGCTATTGCGAATGTCCGAAAGCTTTACGCGTGATGACAAGCAGGCCGAGGGACAGAAGAGGTGGTGGAATTCGTTTCGTTTTGCAGTCTATCTTGAACAGTTCATCATCCCCCACAGTGTTCCGTTACGTCCGTTGGGAAACGCGAGACTGAACCATACAGTCCGTATGCTTGCTTCGCAGCCACTCGTAAAAACCTCTACAGTTGAAAATCCCCGACAGCACATTAGGCCACGCATCAGTCCATGGAAAAGGAAACCTGTCGGACAGACGAAATCCAAGCTGAAGAAACTTAGGACAAATCCCAATGCTTCGCAGCCACTCGTAAAAACCTCTACAGTTGAAAATCCCCGACAGCACATTAGGCCACGCATCAGTCCATGGAAAAGAGATGAAACCTGTCGGCGATGGACGAAGAAAATTCCATTTAATTCAGTGATCACAGAACTGTAATGGTTTTCTCATTTTCCACTTCCTTCACTGGAAAACGTGCCGATTAAATGTGCATCAAAAGCACGAAGCGGCAGCATCATTCGAGAATGAAATGTTATACAGTAGTCGAAGGAATAATAGGATGATTGGAAAAGTGGGGCACGCACTGTACCGCGCGAACTAAGTACCATCAGTGTTGGTTTGCGCTTTCATTGGTCTAAATTGTATAAAATATCTGTCCCGTGATTCTTGGAATTAGCGACCGAAGAAAGCGTGAGTAAATTTTCTAGTAATCCGATTCATCGGTTCATGGATGGCGCAGAAGCAGTGGAAGAACGTTCGGGTGTGCTATTAATGCTTTTCAAGTTTGAAGAATGGTACCGTTGATTGTCTTCTCCATTGGACCAAACACAACTAGGTATGGTCTGCGCCACACAGTCCTCAAGATGAATACTGAGTGCAGGCGTGTCTGCCAGCATAAACACGTGCCGATTCAGCATACACTGCGTAGATGGGGTGCCATCCTGGTGGCTAGTAGCTTTGTACGTTGCACCCGTATATTTTTTTGTTCAAGACAAAGATAACCTTCAATTGCACCAGCTTAATCCGGTGAGCAATTATCCGAAAATAAGATGAGAATAAGCGATTACATCTAGCCAGAATCATCC
This sequence comes from Opisthorchis viverrini, assembly GCF_000715545.1. NCBI lineage: Eukaryota > Metazoa > Platyhelminthes > Trematoda > Opisthorchiida > Opisthorchiidae > Opisthorchis > Opisthorchis viverrini. The sequence goes on from NW_008751936.1 coordinate 667,906, forward strand.
CAAGGTAAAACCGCAGCCACTAAACTTGACCGGAGTCAGCACTCAGGTAGTTAGAAAGGCGTAAAACTGATAGTTTAATTTCATGTTGCAGGTATAATGCAATANAATGGCACAAGGCCTTTAGCCAAAGACCGGGCCATGGAATTACTCGCGTTTGTGAAGTTTGGCGATTTTTTGGCAGAAAGAACATGCGGCACTAGTTACCCAGGGGGTTGCTGTCACCGGTATAACGACTCTTCGTTGGTAACTTCCTACCGCCTGGAGAGCAAACGCTCAGCAACGAAGTCTTTCCGACTGATGTTCAGTCAAGCAATGCCCTACTGCAGTACGGGAGACCCAATTCTTATGTACCGCTGGTCTTGCAGATAAATTTAAGAAACTGCGTACCACTCAAAATTTCTACGGCTACTGAATAAAGTATCAGTGAATCAACTGGTATATTATTGTAAAACGAGTAGATGATGTGTCTTTGCTTCCTACTAAAACTCTGCGAAAGGACCTGGATTGGTGGGTTGCTTTTGCGCGCGCGACATTGAACGTTCACCTCAACTGAGTGCCACGAGCAAAATATCCATGAGGCTTGTAGTCGGAATTCTACAACTCCCTGTGAAATCCTCGAATTTGAAGACCATACAGTTTTGGTGGAATCAATTTCCGTCTGCTTCTAGTGATCGTCCCAACCTGTGGATTTTTCATAAAGCCGGGAGGGCTTGGAAAAAGAATTTTGTTGGGGTTCTTATCCGCTTTGGCAGTTTTCGACTAATGGTGATGCCGACACAAACTCGAAAACCGAGAAAAAATTGAACTATGAGTAAAAGTGTCTTCAGAGAGACCGAACAACCTATTCACCACCGTGTTTCACATCTTTTACTTTCTGCATTCATCACTCTCACGTTTCAGAGTGAATAAAATAAAAATAACAATAGCGGTTACATTAATCACATAGAAAAAATGTGCTCAGTCTGCTCCGAGATTTTACTCACGTGATGGCTACGACTGCAGTTGGTCCATGCTTTCCAGGTAGCGATCACTGCGTTGTTTCATGTAACGCAGTCAGGTTTAGCGAAGCTGTTCCCCCAAGTCCATCTTTCCTTCACTTCCTGACTCCGGATATTTTGCTGGCTTTTTCGACCCAGCTGGCCTCCCGGGACTGGAGCGACTTCTTTCTCTCGTCAGACACACAACGGATTTGTGATATCTTCTACCAAAACCTATTGACCTCTCTCTACCTTGCCTCTCCCATCAAGAGTTTTTACCCTGGTTCCTCTCGACATGATAAACTATTGAAAGCCTTGGAAAATAAAATACGCCGAGCCGGCAGAGAATATCGGAAATCTCGCGATTTCTCATTAATACTTCTCATCAACAAGCTTTCAACTGACCAAGAATCCTTACGGGTATCCCTCGAATGCCGAGAAGAGAACACCGCTCTCAGGGGCCCTTCTAGCTGTAAATTACTCGGCCGCCTATTTCGTGGACGCTGTACCCCAAACTGTCACCAAGTCACATGTCTGAGCTCCACCAATGGTAGCTTCATCACTCATCCTGTCAATATAGCCGACCACTTGAATGCTTACTTTGCCAGCTGCTACTTGCCTCCTTCTCCTAAGTTCAATCCTACAATCCCCGCCTCATATTCCACCTGTCTACAACAGAGTAACCGCCCGACTCTGAGCAGCTTGACTATCTCCCTAGCTGATGTATCAGCCCTTCTTCAAACCCTCAGAGACTCCGCCGTGCCGGGAGGTGACGGCATACCATCGCGTGTCCTGAGATATGGCGGTCAAGATGTCAAAACCCTTGTCCTAAATCTTTTTACTCACTCAGTAAACTCTGGAATCGTCCCCTCTCAATGGAAACAATCTGTCGTTCGCCCCCATTTTAAATCCGGATCCAGGCAAACTGCTTCAAATTACAGAGGGATCCACCATACTCCTCTTTTAATGCGAACCCTCGAACGTCTGGTAAAAGGCCCTTTAATCAGGTTTCTCCTAGCTACAAACGCCATAGATGATCGACAGTATGGATTCCTATCTCAGAGATCCGTAAACGGCTGCCAGCTTCACTTTTTTGAGACCATCACAGCAGCTTACGACGCTGGATACGCCATAGTAACAGTCTATCTAGACATCCAAAAAGCCTTCGACCAGGTCCCCCACGCCTCCCTGCTACACAAACTTAGCACCGTTGGCATCACGGGAACCTTATTTCAGTGGTTTGCCTCCTATTTATCAGACAGGAAGCAAATAACGCAAATAGGGGACATACAATCATCTCCACTACCGATCACTAGCGGAGTCATCCAAGGAAGCGTGCTAGGCCCCATCCTTTTCTTACTATACATCAATGATGTCTTCGGCGCCATATCTCACGGTAAGGCCTTCCTCTTCGCGGACGATATAAAAATCGCGTACACATTCCCCACCTCTGCAAAAACCCTTGCCTTTCACCAGATTAAGCAAGACCTAGATTCACTGACTCGCTGGTCAAACAACTCTGGCCTTAGCTTCTCCTCCACAAAATCCTGTATAACTTCCTGCCGCTGCTCTCTCCCGGCTGATGCTTTCACAATTAATGGAAATCCTATTACTCATTCTACAGAGATCAAAGATCTCGGCCTCAGATACTCCTGTACTTTTAGCTTTTCCCACCAGGTGCAGTATCAGGTAGCAAGAGCGCGCAGGCTCAGTTTTTTAATACTGCGCTCCTGCCACCTTCCAGACACGATGGTCGCAATCTTTAAGCTATGCGTACGACCAATCGTGGAATTCTGTACCACGTTCTCCTCCCTCTACACCCAAAGTTGCAGACTCGCAATTGAAAGCGTCCAACGCTCATTTACGAAAAAACTCTTTCCTCGATCAAACCCCCTCTCTTACCGCTCCCGTTGTCAAATCCTAGGCCTTGAACCACTATGGCTTAGACGGTTAAAATTGAATCTAGCTCTCTTGCACCGTTTACTGCATAAGAACGCCTTTATAGCAGAGGCTAGACCAAGCATAAACTCACAACCTCGCTACAGGCTCCGAAACTCCTGCAATCTCTTAGTGTGTCCCCCAGCCCGCACAAACCTACGCCACTACTTCTTTCTAGTTTATTACGCTCGCATCTGGAACAGCCTTCCTGAGCAGCTGCGAAGCATCACGCATCACCATGCTTTTTCTCAGTCTGTAGACAAATTCCTTACCTGTGAAACTGCTGCCGTCTTACTTAATACTCAACTACCCTCTGACCTCCTCTACGAATCAGGTCCAGTACGCATATGAGTCAAGCGACGTTACAGTTAATAGGCAAGTAAAGGATCTTGTTATCATTTCTTCCCATCCTCTTGACCCGCTTTAAGCTAACCAAGGACTAAATGCCAACTTGATCTAAATATTCAGCGTTACTGGCCTGGTTGTTTTCTTTTTATCTTTTTCCCCGTACAAACTTACACCTCGTACTAGTCTAGTTCCTGCACCGGACTACTCTATAAACTCTGTCTAGCGTCTATTGTTCTCGTCCAAAATCAAAATTAGCTATTTCTTCCCCAAATCGCTGCACGACTTTATCACCTACTCATTCTAATTATGCTGTGTTACTGGCCTGGTTGTTTTCTCCTACCCCGTCAACTTATGCTTCGTCCTAGTCAAGTACCTACCCCGGATTACTCTACCAGCTCTGTCTAGTAACTAGTGCTTTCAGTCTAACTCTAACTGATAAAAACCAAACCAAACTCGATTTATTTCTTTATTTCATTATCAGAGCGCATTCTGCGCTTATATATATCAATTTGATGATTTGTTCCACTAAACGCTCCCACACACATATCGCAGAATGCTTCTAGCTGACGTGGCAGCCCACACCAACGCTCCGACGCCGTTTAGCCATGGTGCAATCGCCGTGAATATCAACATTCCAGTCCCACTGACTCATTGACAAATTTCATTTCACTTCTTCACGATTTGCCTCTACCAGCGCTTGTATGCTAATGCTTGTTCGGATTGACTGAGCTGCCTTTACTTGCCTTGCTTTCTCCTGACCAAAAACAATCGTAGCTGGAGTATTTAATAATGCACAAACCGCACTTATGACTGCTTGGATGTTTTTCCACCTTGCAAAGCTGGTAGCATTCACGAGGGTGATGGACGGGTACGCTCTACAAGGAGGGTCGCCCTGTTACGTTGCACCATGGTGCGTTCGCAAACCACCCCTCCAGTAGCGCGGGTGCATCGCCCGTCGGCGGTGGTTCTGAGTCTGGCCTTTAAATTCAGGAAATCGAAAAAGTAGTGCTCACTTCTGTTTGTTGCTGCTGGTGTTGGGCCCGCCTGTGTGGAGTTATGCAACTGGCAACGCCATAAACCACACATGGAAAAAACTGGACTTTCATCTTTAAAAAAAGAAAATTAAAAGATCACTTGGGACAACCCGAAGATACTCTGCAATGCCCATGGTCTACATCCGCGAGCATAGTTGTATCTGCTTTCGTCAGAACAGAGGCTACACCGCACCAAAGCCCATTCCGACATCCAAACAGAGAATAAAGCAACTTACCACTCCCAGTAGTAGACACGAGAGTCTTCATCGCTGTGCACCACCTATAGATTTGAGCTGATAGCAGTGCTTAGGAGACAGGTGACTACATCTCAAGCGCACACTTTCTCTCCGGGTATTATCCAACTCATGTAAAAAAGCACCCAATTAACCAGTTAGCTTAGAAGTCCATTCCTGCCAGCCGTTACATATCTGGTTTCCATACCACGCGTCTGCGCGCTTATATCGGCCTTTAATACATCATTTGTAATATAATATTGCATGATAGCAAACTCGGCCCCTTGTCGCTAGCCTACTAAGTACAAATCTATCTATTTCCTACTCCATGTAATCGCTTGTCATCAAACTAGTTGCAGCAGACGCCAAGTTTTTCTTTCTGTGTATATTGACGCAAAATGTCCCATTTTATATCCCCACAAATTTACAATGTTTTGCGAATTACCTCCCATCCCCTCACCTTCCCAAGTTTGAAATTCGGAAGTGCCTGTTTTGGACGATCTGGTTGGCTGATTTCCACTCCACCCGGCCTATGGTCTACAACTCCGGGATCACCAAGCGGACCAAGAAAACCTACAATCCCATGTCGGTTTCTTTCCAGCTTGTTTCCTCGACCAGGCTGAAATGAATACCGCTACTCAATGAACTGCACACCCCAGCTGAATCATCTCAAATGTGACGTCCTTCACGGGGCTGTCCAAAAACTGGAGCATGTCAGGCCAATGATGGCACGGCACTGCTATACTCAGTTTGATAGCACGCCCACAACTATTCCATTCCTCCTCCCAACCGAGCCCTCTTGCCTACTCGTTTCATTGACCCAAACTGCCACCATGACATTCTTTCCTACCTGTTGGACCTCTCGTTCGAATTCAACCACCTCTGTGTCCCCATCCAACCAAATCCCTGCAACTGACTCCCCGACAACAGTGCAACCAGTGAGTCTGCTTGTTCTAAGATTGCACCATATTTTTGAGACTAAAATTGCCATGTTCTCCCAATTCGAATTATCGCATCTCCAACTCCACTTTTGCTCGTTGTGACTCCGGCCATTTACCCAACTGCCCAAGGTCACTCGTGACCAGCATTGGTTTTCCAGTTTTAGTTCATGTCAACCGACTGAGTCTTTGAATTAGTCGGACCTCATGCTCGTTGTTCCCTACAAGTTGCAAAGAAACCTCATTATTATTATTATTACGATCGGCGGAACAAATCCTCGGCCGTCCTAGAAATTCCAGCATTCTTTTAGGTGGTATGCAGGGTTGGGCAAATATATCGGGGTCAGTATTATCCGGGGCTTAGTTACACCCGGCTGATAGCCATGTATAAAAACATAACTTTGTGTTTTTATTTTACTCCCAATCCTCCCTCCATTTTGACAGCCGCTTCCTTTTCCATTGCTCTTCTTTTCTGTTTCCTTCTTTACATTCTTCCCCAATAGCGTTGGTCCATTTGTTTTACAGAATATCTGCGGCCAGCCTCGCAAAATATACGCATTCCAAGACACGCGAAGTGTAAAATCAGCGTCCAAGCAGCAGTTCAAAGAACTCTAGGTTTGGTACTAAGACAGGGATAAATATATATTCCATCGGGCTTGCGTATGATATTATCGAATAAGAGTTTAAGCACTGGTCTAAGATGGTGATTCCAAGATGTGATCACTGGCGGAGGTGTCACGTAATTCTCATTGCTGAAGTCGTCTCGTTCGTACATAAGAGTCATTGCCCGTGAGCAAGAGCCTCGGAGAACAGACGGCCGGTTTGCGTTTAATCTTGTAAAGGACAAGTTGTGTGAGCTCTATCAGGTCCCCGGTTTAGTCCTTTTTTCAGGGCTCAGCGGTTCGTTGCTGATATCCTTCCTGATAGATTATGACCCTTACCCAAATTATCCCTTCCTGCGCAGTGTATTCGTTCCGAGAACGCACAGGGGTTTAGGAAACCCAGAGGGACACTTCTGATACCCTCCTTCCCGTTTCATTAGAGAATTAGTGCGGTGTTTCCTTTGCGTTCTGCGCTGCAGAATCGCGCTTCCTTTTGGGCTGGCAGCACGGTATACTGCTAAAGCATTTTGCTTTTTGGAATTTCTAACATTCTCTGGGCCTTCCTCTCAATCAAGTTCGTAAGCTTGATTCCGTGACATTTGGCTACCTCGCGTGCGAGATCCAGGATTCGCTTCATTGTATTGGAGCTCGCTGATGTGAGGACCTCCCACAATTTCTACATCATTCGCAAGGTCATGTAATAAAATGTGAAACCGGGCCATACCACAAACATACACTATAATTGGTGGGGGCCAAATGCCAGACCTTG
>NW_008751936.1:677613-679600 GCF_000715545.1 Opisthorchis viverrini
GATGTTCTCCTTTGGTGTGCAATTTTACCCACAAAGTGCCTCGTTATTGTGGTTTAGGTTTATTCCAACAGGCGGATGGCGTAGCATCAGGCATGATCAAAAGGTTAGTCAGAAGAAAGCGTGAGATTTTGTAGTTGCCGGTAACGGAAAAGTGGGCGATAGGGTACAGCCAAGAGAGGGAAACGCGTGGTTGCGGGTGTGCTAGCAAACCGGGTATAGCAGTGCCATGTCACCATTTGTCAGGGCGCGCAAAGACAGAAGAAGCACATGTGCAGAGAGTGACGCATCCCCAAAGTCATCATCGGTTCGACACATCCGGAAAGTAGGTGAGTTGGCGGCTCCCACCAAACACGGCTTAGCAACATACGACCAGCGTTGTGGGCTTGAGATTGTTCACGACCGGAACAACACCATCGGCTGTACGGAACGAACAAGTGTACGGCCATATTTGGCCAATTAGCCATGCTACATATTTACGCAGACGCTCTGTATGTTTTTTCCTGGTAATACAGCAATGTCCCAGTTCTTTGTTTTCTCCCTAACACGTGGTCTGGCAGACTCAGCGCAGGCGTAACCCACAGACGGCCACGCAAGATACAACACTGGCAGACGGGTGATCTCAATGGCAATTTCATTCAAACAGATGCAGTCTCTCCTCAAACAGCAACAGCAACAGCTTGAGCTGGCGCAGTTGAAGCTCATCAAGACACTCACTGAAAAATCGTCACTGCAGAAGCCGATCAGCCAGACTATTGAGCGGTCCACTTCAGCGATCGACAAGATGCTCAACGTGATCCCTGAATTCCTGTTTGATCCGATCTCATGCATTAATTTTTATTCTTGGTTCAACAAGCATGAAAACATTCAGATTGGATCTGGGAAGCAGAAAAGATTCTTGGAGACCAAAACAGTTGGTCAGGAAAATTGGAATGGCCTTTCATGAACGTTTTACGAACTATATTTTACTTCGAAAACCAAGTGACTTGACTTTCGATGAAACCGTTGCTGTTTTATCGTCAATCTTCAGATAACAGGCTTCCTTTTTCAGCCGTCGATTTCACTGTATGAATTTGAGCAAGAATGCTTCTGAAGACTAGGTCACGTATGCGGGCAAAGCCAACAAGGAATGTGAACGTTTCAACCTCCGAAGCTTGACAGTTCAAGTGTCTCATATTTGTGTGCGGCTTGACGTCTCCTGAAGAGACAGTTATAAGAACAAGAATCCTCAGCAAGATTGAGCAGGGCCCAAACGTCACATCACACAATATTACGTCGGAATGCCGGGGCCTGATGAATCTGAAGCGTGATACACTCATGGTACAGGAAAATGGCCCCAGCAATGCTGTTCATGCGATTCAAAAGCATACTGTCTATCAGGGCGACGAGAAATCCAATTTGGCATGCTGGAAATGTGGTGAGTGACATTTCGTCACCTTTTGTCTGTTCAAAAGACACCGCTGCAGCAGGTTCTTTCGTGTTGGAAACAAAGAAGATAGGTGTCACGGCGAGAAAAGCAAGCACGCAAGAGGCATTCTCGAACCATAACTTCCCATTTCAAGCTTCCGAAGGCTCGCGTCGGTCTGGCCGCTCATCAACGCCCACACGTATACAGGAGGAAATACGTATCAGTGCGTATTAACAGCACACATGTTAATCTCCAGCTGGACACGGCATCGTACATCATGATCATCTCAAAAAGTACTTGGAAATTTCTTGGCAGCCCAGCATTGAGCAGGACCGAACAAGTTGCACGCAGTGCGTCCGGAAGTTTGCTGAAACTCACTGGTGAGTTAGGATGTTTCATGACTCTTGATGGTACCAATGTAGATGGCATTTGTCATGTGTCCGATCGTTCTGGATTGGATTTATTAGGATTAGATTGGATTGACGAGCTAAACCCTTCGGACAGGCTACTGAATACTCACTGTTACAAGACACAGGCGACGAAATCAAACATTCAAAAAGCTTCCTGACTCGTTTTGGAAGA
>NW_008751936.1:679610-682429 GCF_000715545.1 Opisthorchis viverrini
TGATGTTTTTTCTCAACTATTTGATGGCATACCGTCAGGCACGATTATACGGTTACAGTGAGAATAGAAGATGACTGGGGAATTTGTGCATAATGGGATTGCGCGAAAAAAGAACAATGTCAAGAACAGTGGGCAACATTTAATGTATATTTTGGCCTGCCTAGACTAGTATGGGAAAGCAATCCTCAGTTACCAGGAGTTAAGCTTGCTTTTCGGAGAACATACCAAAAGACAACAAGACCGAATCGTTGCGGTTTTAATTTGGCAGGCTTAAACAGAACAAGAGAAAGCGAAAAAGTCATCTTGCGTGGCGCGTAATAAAAAAAAAAAAATAAATTGCACAAAATAAGAAAGAAGAACAGCGAATCTGGTGCGGTAGCAGGGTAGCCGAGATCTGCCCGGGTAATTTGTTCTGAATTTCAAGAAAATCGCGTCTTAGGGGCACACCCGAGATTTTTCTGAAAGCGCGGCTTGAAAAAGAAAAGCTTCAATATGAAGTTTTAGCATTTGATGGTAGCCGAGATCTGCCCGGGTAATTTGTTCTGAATTTCAAGAAAATCGCGTCTTAGGGGCACACCCGAGATTTTTCTGACGGCTTGGAATCTTATTTTGATGGATTCGCCCATCGCCCCTATGAAAACGGTGGGAAATTTTGTGGAATAACCCGTTTTCTTGTGTGCGCTTTTACGTATTAAATTTGGAAACGACGTAGACAATAATCACGCATATTACGTCCGCGCAAACTCAAAATGGAGTGGACATTCACAAACTGGATATGGAAAATTCTCCTTTGGTTGCAGCTAGCGTCCCGAAGAAGTCATGAAAATCGTCACAGCTAGTAAGCCTCTTGTTTGTTATGATGGCCAGCATACCCTAAATCTGGCTCAAGTCGAGGTTTGACTTCACCGATATACCGAGCCACCGATTTTTATGTTGAGTGAATTATTGGTTTTGTGAACAGAAGAAGCAGATGGCACAATAAGCCGGCTACTGCTTCTAAGCACTTGCACGAAATAAGCTGACCGAGACGGTCTTCTGGGAAATACGCTGGTCTATGAAATATTAGAGCTATAGTGACCTACGGGCAAGGCATTGGACTTGATATGGTAATCGTGGTACCGTCATTGCGACACCGTACTTCGGTTCATAGACATGAAGACCTTGGATGAGCTGTTTACTGTTGTCGTTGTGGTTAGGATTGTCTTGGGTCTATCAAGGGTTCGTGGTGCTTCATTACTGCCATTCAGCTGAAGTAATAAGACAACAATTTTACACTGGGAACTGAAAATAGGAAAAATTGTCCGAAAGATTTGCTGGAAAGCACTTTGGTGTGAGCTATAATGCCTCCCAAAATAGCGGGAAGTCAAAAGCTTTCAGCAATCCTAACTTCTTTAATGAGGTGACACTGCCCAACTTCAAAAACGTTGACCGATATTTACGTGCAGATAATAGATGTGTGGTCGGTGCAAACTGGTGAGTATATCTGAGTATGAGGGAAGTGCATTGGCTAGATTGTGCGCAACTAAGTTAGCTTGAAGTTTACGGAGACATCAGGTGGTGTTGCCTGTTCGCACGAAAAGCTGACCTCAGAATGGAGCTGTTATAGCCCAAAAAGCGTACAGTTTCGAAGAAACAGTTGCGTCTGAGGCGCCACGTTATGCATATTTGGTGATTCTCTGTTAGCATCTTTTGCTTTCCTATCAAGGATGATGATAATGATGTTCTCCTTTGGTGTGCAATTTTACCCACAAAGTGCCTCGTTATTGTGGTTTAGGTTTATTCCAACAGGCGGATGGCGTAGCATCAGGCATGATCAAAAGGTTAGTCAGAAGAAAGCGTGAGATTTTGTAGTTGCCGGTAACGGAAAAGTGGGCGATAGGGTGCAGCCAAGAGAGGGAAACGCGTGGTTGCGGGTGTGCTAGCAAACCGGGTATAGCAGTGCCATGTCACCATTTGTCAGGGCGCGCAAAGACAGAAGAAGCACATGTGCAGAGAGTGACGCATCCCCAAAGTCATCATCGGTTCGACACATCCGGAAAGTAGGTGAGTTGGCGGCTCCCACCAAACACGGCTTAGCAACATACGACCAGCGTTGTGGGCTTGAGATTGTTCACGACCGGAACAACACCATCGGCTGTACGGAACGAACAAGTGTACGGCCATATTTGGCCAATTAGCCATGCTACATATTTACGCAGACGCTCTGTATGTTTTTGTAATACAGCACAGCAATGTCCCAGTTCTTTGTTTTCTCCCTAACACGTGGTCTGGCAGACTCAGCGCAGGCGTAACCCACAGACGGCCACGCAAGATACAACACTGGCAGACGGGTGATCTCAATGGCAATTTCACTCAAACAGATGCAGTCTCTCCTCAAACAGCAACAGCAACAGCTTGAGCTGGCGCAGTTGAAGCTCATCAAGACACTCACTGAAAAATCGTCACTGCAGAAGCCGATCAGCCAGACTATTGAGCGGTCCACTTCAGTGATCGACAAGATGCTCAACGTGATCCCTGAATTCCTGTTTGATCCGATCTCATGCATTAATTTTTATTCTTGGTTCAACAAGCATGAAAACATTCAGATTGGATCTGGGAAGCAGAAAAGATTCTTGGAGACCAAAACAGTTGGTCAGGAAAATTGGAATGGCCTTTCATGAACGTTTTACGAACTATATTTTGCTACGAAAACCAAGTGACTTGACTTTCGATGAAACCGTTGCTGTTTTATCGTCAATCTTCAGATAACAGGCTTCCTTTTTCAGCCGTCGATTTCACTGTATGAATTTGAGCAAGAATGCTTCTGAAGACTAGGTCAC
>NW_008751936.1:685206-685948 GCF_000715545.1 Opisthorchis viverrini
TCGCGACGCCTTCATATCTACCGGCTAGTTGTCCATATCCGAGATATGGGATCATCAACAGAGATGGTTCTCGCGTTGCCACTGCACATTTCATGCTGTTGTCTGACAATCTTGCACCTAATGGATGTTGAGATCCACGGGGAAGTGTATCGTGATCAGGTTTGCCGATTATAATCGCATTTATTAGAATTGAGGAGTGGAAAGCAAACAAACGTTAACAACCGGTGTAACGGTCGAACGTCATCTTCGAGTGACGCGTAATACCAGTACCTCCGGGTAGGCAAAACGAAGCCGGAGCTGGGTTTCTATACGGTGCTATTAGGGTAAGAGAACTTCACAATTTATACAGACCTGGACAGCAGATACGCGTCCAAGACAAACAGTCCGCTTGGACTACAAAAGTACAAAACGAGGGAGCAAACAGACTCCCACGTGCGACAGTCATGCGTGCAAAGTCAGATAAAATGGCCGGATGACCTCAAGGCCAAATGGGTGAAGTGGTAAGGACAAAGAAACGTCAGCTCATATATACACACCAAAAACAAAAGTGGGGCGGGAGTTACAAATGGGGACAGAATAAACGTGGGGAATTTCATTGTCAACATAACAGATGATACACCACCTGTCAAATTCTCCACGTTGATTCAGCGGGCTCCCCGGTTCTTGCCTTCTTCCTACGCTCAGCTCGATTCGAAGGTACCTCATCAGCCACCGACACGAATGGTCCGAGTCCACTCCTGCC
>NW_008751936.1:686933-687279 GCF_000715545.1 Opisthorchis viverrini
CACAGTGCCCTTCTGCCTCATGAAGGTGACATATGATCAAGGCAGTAACAGGATGTCGGTTCCAAGGAGCTGGGGTTTTACTGATTGACTGTAGTTCAAATAACTAAGTCTGCCCCCCCACGCACAAAATGTCATCAATCAAAACTGGTGACAACTTTCTTGAGCTGGAACGCATCCAGTATAGAAGCGTTGACCTGATGCGGCTCTTGCGCAGTGACTGGATTGCACGATCTTTACCAAAAACTTATGTGCTTGGAGGAGTTCGGATACTCTGATGACACCGGTAAGTAAAGCGTCTTTTTTTATTCTGTCCGTCTTAGGCAGTAGACATTGCCTGTAACGCCGT
>NW_008751936.1:687425-687617 GCF_000715545.1 Opisthorchis viverrini
ACATTAGTGGGCACATGACATCATTCCCCCCCTCGGTTAGCCTGTTCTACAAGGCTCTTCGGAGCACCTCTATCACAGGGGTCGACCTTGGCCTGTAGGAACATCTCTTTGATGTCGTCTGTCACAACTTGCTCCAAACGAAAGCGCAGCAAGTTTTGTGGTAAAATCAGGGATCTGATACAGGTGATCGTT
>NW_008751937.1:0-25620 GCF_000715545.1 Opisthorchis viverrini
TGAATAGAGTGTCAGTCATGTTCATCACAGATGCATTACTGGATGGAGTTAACGACAGATTATTCTCAAAATGAGGGTAGGATGCCTTCTGTGACGTACGCCATAAGGAGGGTACGGTTGTGCATATTGAGGACAGGGGCATCTTCATTGTGAATTGTGAGATCTAGCCTACTGGGACCTGAGGATTCGCCCTAAATGCACAGGACGTGAAGCCACTGGGGTTCACTGAGCAGTTCCGGGCTTTTGGTTGAGTCTCATTTTCTGGGGCTCGCACTTAGCGAAAGATGAAATCGACTGTGTTTTGTGTTTTTGCGAGTAACTGAACCAGTTCTAAGGTTGTGGGATTCTCCTGCCAAGACGGACTTATGCGTTGAGACTAGATAAAAATTATATTTAATGGGAGTTTTTTAGACTAAGACCATACGTTAGGGGAGGAAGTGTAAGTATGTTCGTTGTTTGTCATGTAGCCTAAGACACTGACTCTCTTTCCTCCTCCGGTGAGACTGCAAACGGTGGCCAGCCTTCGGAGCTAAGGAAACCATTTGTCTTTCAATATCATCCAAAATTATGTGCAATGAGGGGAGCGCAGTATTGAGGTTGAGTTACTAGCAGAAGGAGGCTTTATTGCAATGTTCCAGCAATGGTGTGCAGGTTAATTCAAACCATATAATAAAGTCACTTTGTTAACGAATGGTAGGTTTACCCTAGTTGGCCGTGGTTCATTGAAAAATGGGCCGAATTTTCTCTCTGTTGTTGTCATTAAGTATAGGGACTCGTCCAAAAGAGCACACCCACTGGGCCCCGGCAAGTTAAATTGAGCGCAATCCGGTTGACTATAGACAGTTTGCAGTCCCTAAGTATTAGAGGATGTTTACATCTAAGACGAAACAGAAGATAAGTGCCGGGAAAAGACGCACATGTCCTTGCCTAGTGAGACTGAACCACAATAACCTGACGAATCCAAATTAGATCTATTTACTAGGAAAAGGGGAGAGAAATTAGGACTAGGGATGCATATATTTTGGGAAGAATCGAATATGCAAATAGCTTACGGGTGGGAATTTTTCACGCTTAATTTCAAAATTACTGCTGCGTATCGATCCGCCAAGCAGTCTGCGTGAGTAACGAATTGACCCGGATGATTTTCCGGAAAGATGTAGGCTCCTGATCACTGGTTTTGATTGAAGCGACCGATATGTTTTTGAATTCTTCCATTTTTGATGTGTATAGACACCGGCTGGTTTAATACTTAGCTTTGCCCACCCCGTGTAGTCTTACTGGGGTGGAACCAGCGGCAATTATTTGGCAACTAGTTCGGGAATGTAGCAATATTTAGGAGTAAAATGAGGGCGAGAGAGTATACGAATGAAATATGACAACACATGCCAGGTAAAATTGGTTGCTTTTGGCCCAAATGGTTAAATATATACCTAATTGAGGGTCCTATTGGAGTACGTGTTTTAAAAAAACGCACGCCTACTGTCATCAGAAAAAAAACCTTGATTCTGAAAGCTGATGGACGATCGGAAGGGATTTTGGAGTTGAAACTCCTATCAGTATCCTGAATCACAATCTACGGCCTGCCAGTGCAAGCTTAAATTACTGTGGCTTTTGCTGAAGAACAAGGGAAATCAACAATTTTGATATAGAACGAACTAGAAGGAATATTTACAACGAATTTTTTGCTTGAGTGGGTTGGTCAGAGTAAAAGGAAGTTTGCTTAGAACATTTCTAGAAGCTTTGTTCCTACATCGGCTCTAACTGACTCCACAGGATTTGGTGACGCCGTGTTGCATCTTGACCTCACTCAACCTTAGACCTAGAAAATACGTGGAAAAGTGAAGCATCTTTGATTTTCGTCACCCTTTGTGTCAGAAAGTTTATTCCACTGCTTGGATCAGAGAGGACTTCTTTTTCTTTTCTTCCACTGTTCAGTTGGTGTTTTCGGAGAATCATGATACTTGTTGAGAGATCTTGAGCGTTTCATCCCTTCTTTATTACCGTGGACCTGGGTCTAAATAGTGTCTAATTGGATGCCTGAAGGTACTTATCTCCGAAGTGTGTGCGTGTGTGATCGATGAACTGGAGTAACTATCAGAGGGATAAAATACTGGAAGAGCATGACAATGGATCATTACTGTGCCATCCGTTATGGTATTCTCGTACAAACATAGGAACGAAATCATTCAGTGCGGTAACTATTTTCTGTGGAACAAGCTGTGGCTTGGTTTGCGCTGGATTTCTTCGAAGAATGCCTGATCACAAACTCGCCTAACATGGTTGTTTTTTTACCGGTGCAAGCCAAAGAAGGAGACTTAGTACACTCGATCTCTGGAAACAAATTATTACTTTTGGTAGACTATTAGAATCAAGCGGAAATCTGTCATCCTCGTATGCAAGAGGAATACGTACAAGATGTGAGAATTTTGAGCGCCGACAAACAATTCAGTAGGTCCGATGACGGAGCGGACTACATAATGTAGTACGAAGTGTGAATGTTCTAGAAAGCAATATTGCACCCCAAAGCTGAACAGGCTCTTTGCCACCGTAGTTTCGCGTTATTGTGGTGATTCAATTCAGCACTTATATCGGTATAGCCAAACAGAATGAAAATTAAGAATTCAGCACGGCTTAACAAGCAGCACGTGTTTTCGAATTGATGTGTTTGTACAGCGCTTGGAGTATTCAAACAAGAGAATAATGAATAGAACAATGAATAGAGTACCAATCATGTTCATCACATCCGCTACACCTTGAATGAGCGTGTGGATGCTTATAGTTCAGTGGTGGTCTTGATCGTAATCTTTCGGATGTTCTCCGATTGGGAACTTCAGGTTCTTTTCGGTTAGTGTGTTCTCCAGATACGTTTTGTTCAGATACCATAAGATCATTCATTAGAATTTGAAACGACGGGAGTGCGGTGAACAGGATGACCTCTGGTATTGAACTCAACCTGACCAATGCATTTCCTTTGAGAGAGGGCTCATCCAAATCGAGAATCGACAGCATAAATTTGCCATTTAATGAAAGTGTTATTACTGCAGCAGGCTAAAACTCATTACCCTTGAAAAATGTAACATCAGCCGTTTCGACACAGTGAAGAGATATATGCAACGAGCGAGTTCTAAAAAGAACCACAGGACTCTTCTCATTGACTGAGTGAACGTCATTCCTCTATTGCGTCAGAAAATTATCAATTAGGCGGTCTAATTTCCCAAAGAAGTATAAGAGAAGGAAGCCATAAAAGATTCCACCGTTCGAATAAGATTCTCACTAAGCCCATTTGACTGCGCATGTTGTGGACCAGTAAGCAAATGTCGACATCCAAGACCTTTTAATCATTTCTCGAATGATTTCGCAGTATAGTGTGCGCCGCTGACAGTGGCCAAAGTAGTTACTACATTTTCATGGCTGAATACTTTCCTCAATGCTTGTTGTGTAAATTCAGCACTAGAAAAATTCAGGCCAACGTGGATATGCGTCAATAACAATTAAATCACAGTATTTACCGAGAAAGGGACCACAGTGGTCGGCATGAACTCGTTGAAATGTTTCACAACTAACTGACCACGGACACCACTGTAAAAATTGTTGTGAATATTGTGTGTACATCTGAAACCATTTTAGCAGTATAGTTAATGTCAGCGTCTAGTTCCGGCTACCAGTATGACAAACGTGCAAGAGATTTCATTTCATCAACACTCTGATGATCAGAGTGCAAATATGCAAGAACAGCCAATCGCCGAGTCGGTGAACGATAATTCTATTCTCAAAGGATAACAAATCATCTGGAGTAATGGACAAACTTTCAAGGCGACAGTAAAGTGCGGGAAACGACACCACCCTTGCTGTATTCAGCGATGTTCTAGCTCAGAAAAAATGAAAGCAAAATATCTTCTAGTATCAGCAACAAGCGCATCCCAATTGACTGGTAATGATTGCGTCATTAAACGACCCGAGTTGCTTGAACCTGAGTCGCAGGACGGAATTGTGGATAAGAAATCGGCATGGGCATTCATCTTTGCACTACGATGATCAGTCGTGTAGATAGACGAACTCACTGCAATAATCCACCGTTGCACCATATCGGCAGATGACTTCGTCAGAGATTTAGTAGAATGACACACGAACTTTAAAGCCTCGTACTCAGTAGCAATGGTAAATTCTGATCTGAAAGGATGCTCATGGAGCCGTTTGACAGCCCAGTATACTCACATTCCTTTTTTGGAGTCATTGGGAAATAAAGATCACTACAACACTGGATGCTCATGGAGCCGTTTGACAGCCCAGTATACTCACATTCCTTTTTTGGAGTCATTGGGAAATAAAGATCACTGGTCTACAACACTGTTCAAGGATTGCTCCTGTTCCAGTGGAAAAAGCATCAGTAGTAATGTTCGAATGATGTTTGGCGGACCAAGAAAATTGGTCGGCTGATATGACAACAAACAAGCGACTTGTATGCTTAGCAAAATTAGTAATAAAACGAGAACAATTATGAAGCGCTCCTGAAACAGAACACGGTTCTTGTAGATTGGTTGGTGATGGCGCATTTACTGGAGGGAATAGATGGTTTGTATCAGGTTTAAAACCGCTCCATCCACAACGTAGCCACGGCATGAGAATGATGGAACACCAAAAGTGCATTTATCAGGATGAATGGCTAAACTGAACTCCGAAAATCGCTCTAGTAAGGAAAAGAGACGCATAACATGGTTAGATTTGTTAGCTTTGTTTCTCAAGATCGTATTATATAAAATCTGGAAGAACACAGATTAAATATTTCAACGCCACGTTCTCTTACTAAATCCACCAAAATATCCTAGACTGTCAGGTACAAAAATACCACTGGTAAATGACGATGGGAAACTATCGAACAAACGTGAAGGGCTGACGTCCTGGTGAATGACAAAGTCAAGAATGGAAACTGGGTAAAACCTTTTACGTCATTTAGCTTACTCGTAGCCGCCTTTTGTTTGAGATGCCATACTGCTGCTTGTCCTCTATTCCTGTAGTTTGCATAAAGCGCTAAACCCCAGTGTAATTCAAGTGTTTTTCACGTTTCCATTTAGACCATATTAGCCTCTCACCTAAAAGAATACAGAGTAACTCAAATCAGCTAGTTTTTAAATATCTGGGAGTAATCTGTGGTTCGCTTGCTGGGACTCCTTTAGGTTATGAAAGTCCAGTTAGGCAAACGGATTTATCAAACTGGCCATGAGTAGTTCGTCCCCATTCATTCTGTTCGGCGTGTGACACGAAATCACTCATCAAACAGACAACTTAGGTAAATGTGGCACCCGCAGAGCTGTTGACGAGTTACTCTTCTCCAAATTGGTTAAATCCCTACGTTAGAAGTAGCACACAACACTCTTAGGACTCGCGGTGTTACGACCGAAAGATGGTTGATTGCATCTGGTTACCATCATATGAATTTCTGAAAGAAAGGTCACCCAAAAACGCAGGAGCAGAGAAGTAGTTCGTTTAGATAAATTCGAGCTTTTTTATTTGTTTTGTACAACTTGTTTCCTTCTCAAGCTGAAACCAACAGATACATGGAAATTTTTATTTCAGAACAGTTTATCCCCGAATGATTCAAATTCTTGATGAATTTGAATATCTCTTCATGTTAAATATTCGATAAAAAAAACAAAGAATGCAGATATCACGTAATGTTTTGGGCTGGCACAACTGACTCCAAATATTAAGAAGGGTACAGTCTGCATTTTGCCCCTTTACTCTCAACTAACAACCCTCGCGGCTTCACTAAATCGTTTGGTTTAGCCGCATTACATGGAAACATAACGTGACTAGCATGGGGTTTTGAAATTTTGTCAACTCCAAATTTTCGACCGCACACATTTGCGGAAAATCCCATTGTGTATCTGTTATGGTGGTTGACAACTGCGGTTCCGATTACAAGTGCAACCCTTGGGAACAATTTGGGAGTTGACAACAAGACAGCTATAAACTGTTGTAACTCAAAGGAGGTCATGGCTTTAAGACACACATTGCTGGCGATTAACAAGAAGGATAAAAGAGCCTCGTGGCTTTTAGGTATGGATTGATATCACCAAGGGAATAAAATCTTTATTAAATATCACAAAGTTTCTAATGGATAAAAGAGCCTCGTGGCTTTTAGGTATGGATTGATATCACCAAGGGAATAAAATCTTTATTAAATATTACAAAGTTTCTAATCGTGATAGAATCCAGTCAGTAAGGTCATATCTACGGAGATGGTTTGTGGAACAAATCAGTATTCAGTATAAGCCTTCGGCTTTTTAGTGTTTATGCAAAGCTATCATGAGTTGTAACACGTACAGCTGGGTTGTAACAATCTGAGCTGATTGGAAAATGAAGTGCAAGTGACTACAAAAGTATACACACTGTATTCGGATGTGACATGTGGCTGTGTTTGGACGCAGCACCAAAGAGTTTCGTAAAAATGGGTTGTTCTACCATGTTAATGGCATCGCAAAGTACTTATGCATTTGCACTCCGTTTTTGTTCAGCCATCCTTTGAGACCCGCTTAACCAAACTGTTCGCCCCACAGGCTTCCAGCAATTATACAGGGAACACCGCAAAGCCTATCCAAGTGAACAAACCACTTTGACAAAAGCGTGTTAGGATTTATGACAGGGAAGCACAGTGTGCTGGAAAGTTGTCGCGAAATTAGGTTTAAGGCATGTGATCCCTTAGGCAAAATAGTGCACAAAAGTCACTAAATTTGGCGTGGATGCTGCTTTTATCGAGAAATAATTCAGAGCAAATAAAATCATTTCATAATATCAACCATAAGCTAAGTTAAACACAAGTTATGTAAACAAGTTCATTCGACCAACCAACTGTTGTTGACATGAAGATGGTGAGTTGCCAACCTTGCGGTAAGATAGCCTTCTTTACTCCGTGAAATGGTAAATATTGAGGGTGAAGAAACTTTCGTCAACGTCCATTGATTAGATGGTTGAATTTGACATGCAGGCTCATGTACGACTCTGACATACGACTCTCAGAGACACGTTGGTTTAGCATGAGTACTCGTTTCAGAAGAATGTGTTACATGTTCGGAAAAATTCTATGTACCACTTATTTATGAATGAAGTTATCGAGTTACCTAAGTTTTAAAACTCACCTCAGTTGTTCAGGCACAGGATCGAGGAGATATGGTTTCTGGCTACTCTGCGGCGACATGCCTATAAGCCTTTTCTATCCCGGAAGAGATAAGGTTAGAAAGTTTTGATTTTCATTTTGGGCTGATCGTACAATGTCTTCCCGACACAGCTAAGACTTTAGAGCTGTCGTTGCTGACGAAAAGACTTCAAGAGCACTAAATATGGAAAAGTGGGCCAAACTGGTAGTGAGCTGAGCAGCTGTTTCACACTACTTACACTAAGACGAAATGGAAACTTTGTTGAATATTTGTAGAATAGAATCTCTCAGTTGTTGCTCTCAGAATACTTTCGGGGTGGAAAATTGTCAGTCTGTTCCGCCGGCTTTTGTGTATGAGATGTTTACTTCTAGTCATATTTCACTGACTGTGATTCTGACTGACGAAAGTGTGAGTTTCAACTATTAGTGCGCACGCAGAACCCTGCACTATACCGAGGGTGGCCGCGAAAGTTCCCGTAGTTCCCACCCGTACTGGTAACAATTAACAATTTCGATGAAAAATTAACTATTTTAATTAAGGGTTTAAAGACGCTTATACCGACAGAAATACAGGGATATTGGGTAGTATTTCTTGTATGAGATCAGTGGCAACTTCCGTGATGCTCACCTTTCAGGTTACCCTTGAGAAAACCGATAATTTGCGGGTTATTTGCTCACCCAAATTTCTTGTCTTTTCGTTTAAGTCACAAGTCAAATTCATGATATGCTGACTGCCAAATACTCGTGAGTATACTCCTTGCTCAATATTATTTGTTGGACTGAAACTCACTGGTCATTGTTGTTTATTTTCGCTTGTTTTAGGGACTTTTGTTTCGTATGCGTTATCGGGTGGTCATCGCCGGAAGAATTCTTTGATGTGCTTTGAAGCCGACGACGACATCCTGACATCTCCATGTCAGGATTGCTGTCAACATTGTTGGAATTCGGAATCTGGTTTCACAGTCATTTATACTTAGATGTAAATAACGGGGTAGTCCAAGGATTCTCATTCGATTCACTTTCTACGCCAGAGTAATAGGTATCACTGGTTAATACAAGAAATAACGTTGATGCGTAGATATCTGCTGGCGGAACTGATTGAGAGGCGCTTACGGTTACTCGTGTACGTGATAACTGATGAACAGTGAATACACAGGGAATATATTCACCGTGTATTTGTTTCCAAAAATATTTTCTCATAAACTGCGTTAAAATCTTTGTTCAAAACTCCAAAATTCTGTTCAGCTCTAGACAAATGTCAACTCACATTGTCATCAAACAGAAAATACGTGAGTGATAGCATATCAAACAGACAATCCCTCAGTAAGAACGTATAAATTGGTACACGTGGTGACTGCCTTAGATAGGGCATTTTGATTATCCCCCATGTTGCCAGTTTCTGAAAGGCTTTGTCACGTGCATCGACAGTGATGTGTGTGTGGTATATATCCATGCTAACTACTGATGGCTCAAGCCGTGCTTCATTTTCATGGTCCTTAGCTATTGCATGATTTAGGACACAACTAGACAAACGAATGTGTTTTCCAGACGACCTTTGTGAAGCTCAAACGTGTTTGTGAAATTGCTCTGTAAAAACAGACAATCCTCTATCTAATAAGATGTATGAACGACATCCTTAACCGATCACTCTTAACAGTGGTGGTTGGATTGAACAAACGGATGCTTTAAATTATATTGCAGAACTTCCACTGTTTTCGACAACGTTGTTCGTTTGTCGAATGCGCAAAATTTCTAGTTTTTTTGGTTGTTTTTTTGAGAAAACTACGGTTGAATTCAACTTGGTTGCTAAAATTGAGTATTTCGATTGTACCGATCGAAGCTCTGTTTTAAAGTGCCATTAAACATAACTAGTGGCTTCCCGATAAACCACTTGAAGGATGGATTATTAATCAAGCTAAAACAAACCCTTATTGGTTCTGCTTAGGAAGTTATGACAAATGCAGTATCTGAAATTAAGCGTAGCGCGTGTACGGCTTGCTCTTCATTTGAGCACTATACAATCCGTTTGGTAGGTGGCAAACGCTTTACCATGTGTTTTACTTCGCTTTGTACCTTCTGGTGCCTCCTAAAATCAGTTTTTCCGTTGCTGATCAAATTTGCGGAAGAGAATGAGGTGAACTTGGACACTTATATGTGCAAGAAGGTGGCCAGAATTGGAGGCCAGTTAGGCTCGCCGAAGACAGCAGCTTGTGGATATTTTTCTCGTGAAATCAAGGCACATGGTCCACCTCGTGTTTTCATTGCATCAATGTTCAACCAGGTTTTAGTTTGCCTTGGTGTGAACATTATGGGACGTATACCCAGGCCAAATTCCGTTTTGTCCCCTTGTTGGGTACTTCTACAGTCGTCTTCTTGACAACAACAAACACTGAGCTCTATTGTCGTATGGTGAGTTCACCAAGCGACGGGAATATCAATTTCCCTGTTTTTATTGCCTATGAAATGCTCCCGCGTTCAAACACCTAGTTTTCTGTCATTTCTCGGTATCGTGGAGAAATATGTTCAATATTCGTTGAAAATAACCTCTAAATAAGCTGGAGTTTTATTCGCGAATCCGTCCGAAGTATAAAAAACACCGGCCGTCCTCCATTGCAGCCAACATATTCCGTGAATTTTCGCTCCTGGCTACGCGCATGTTATACAAAACAGTACGGAGCTTCTATCGAAGAAAGCTGATTTGCTAGAGTTTTGTGATTTTCAATTAGCCTTTGTACAATGTTTAGTCTTCTTGAAGTCAAACGCGTTGCTACTCAACTTCCGGGTTCTTTCGGAATGGTTTTTCCCTTTTTATCTTACTGTTTTTGTTCACCGCAGTGTGGAAGAAATCCACCTCGTGTTTTCATTGCATCAATGTTCAACCAGGTTTTAGTTTGCCTTGGTGTGAACATTATGGGACGTATACCCAGGCCAAATTCCGTTTTGTCCCCTTGTTGGGTACTTCTACAGTCGTCTTCTTGACAACAACAAACACTGAGCTCTATTGTCGTATGGTGAGTTCACCAAGCGACGGAAATGTCAATTTCCCTGTTTTTATTGCCTATAAAATGCTCCCGCGTTCAAACACCTAGTTTTCTGTCATTTCTCGGTATCGTGGAGAAATATGTTCAATATTCGTTGAAAATAACCTCTAAATAAGCTGGAGTTTTATTCGCGAATCCGTCCGAAGTATAAAAAACACCGTCCGTCCTCCATTGCAGCCAACATATTCCGTGAATTTTCGCTCCTGGCTACGCGCATGTTATACAAAACAGTACGGAGCTTCTATCGAAGAAAGCTGATTTGCTAGAGTTTTGTGATTTTCAATTAGCCTTTGTACAGTGTTTAGTCTTTTTGAAGTCAAACGCGTTTCTACTCAACTTCCGTGTTCTTTCAGAACGGTTTTTCCCTTTTTATCTTACTGTTTTCGTTCACCGCAGTGTGGAAGAAATCAGTCGTATCGTGGCGCCACAGGTCTGACATAGGTTCGCTGGCGTGGAAAAATACCCATGTTACAAAAATTACGTTTTGCGTAACTGATGGCACATACAATGACGATTCCAGTGACCATCCACTTTGCTGAAGCCGCACCGATTGAATAGAGACTTATTTAGCGAAATACGCCCAATGGCAAACAAATTTGGCTTCCTGAGAGAATCACCTAAAACCCAATTGAATCTGTCGTTTATGATGTTTTCAAGCAACCGCATTTGTTGCAGCAGGTCACCTTAGGTTTCAGTTGGTACGATATTCAAGACATCACAACACATGTAATATACTACTTCCAAACACCGGGCAAACTTAAGAGCCCATAACAGACAACAGGCTTTAGAACTTATTAATGCAAATCATCCCATTTTTGGGTAACACTGCTGTAGCTTAACAAGGTGCTTCTCGCTTGGATGCTTACTTTCCGCCCCCGATCTTCCAACTGAAAAGTCCACTGCTACTTCTTGATTTAAGCGTCACTCATACTAGCTACTGCATCAAGTAGGTAGCTATCCACCCCCTATATTTCCAGATCGTCGGCGAACAAAAGTGTGGCGGATGTTACCAGTGAACTATACGTGCGGTGTTGTACAGCTGATGCAGATACATCTGCTGATGATGATAACGATGTTGATCATGATCATGATGATGATCATGACGATGATGGTGATAACGATAACAGTGATGATTATGATAACGGTGGTGATGATGATGATATCATCCGGTTCTTCCGGTAACTAATATGTTAGATTTGGTAACGGAGCAATTGGACCGTAGGTTTCAGAAACGCTGTCTCCCATAGTTCTTTTACCACCGGATAGTCGCCGCCAGTGCTTAATTGATATTCTGGCTTCCCAAATTTGACAGTATTATATAACTGGCGTCTTTTGAAACATTATGAACCTCTGACTAGCTCCCCACATTTTTGGTTTGTCCCAGACTGCTCTGTAAACGCCACCTCCCCGTCCAGTATGACCTTTTGTTGTATCCTTTGTTACAGAGGCTCCAGCGGTAGCACGGGCGACCACTTGGTGTTTGATATGAAGCACATCAGAAAAAGACTGGATTGAATCAACGACACCTTGTTGATACTATAATAATCAGGGAGCTGCTGAGAACTTCTACGGTGTTGGATCCAAGATGAACCATGAATTCATATGCTTGACAAATTCTTAAACAATTTGTAATGATTTGTAACGCACATACGCTTGACTGGTGCGAATAATACTTAAAAAACTGTATTAGATTTGAAGTGAATCCAGCTGAGAATGCGGTTCAGATTTAGAATACGTTTAATATATATATTTCTACTTGTTCAAACAAATAACTTGTTGTTAAAATGCATCCCAGATCACTTTTGGTTTCAGTGTGGAGGTTTGAAACACTTGCAGACCAGACTCAAGCCAGCTGTTTGAAGATACACGCCAGGTTGATCAGCAAAGACCATGTTAAATCCTGGATTTTGTCACAAGTGCTTGGTATTTGGTTTCTTTGACAACTGCTAGAAATTGTGAGGCAATGGGCTCTCTATTTCTTCTGGTGTGGATATGGCCTAAAGCTTGGTCATTTGAACTCTGTTGGTACAGATTCCCGCCGCTTGTTTCAATGGCCAACTTGCGATTAGGTCTCCATGTGACCAAGTGCAATCACTATTATCGGGCGCTGAGGGCCCTACTATCTTTCAAATCAAGCAAGCGTATTAAAGAAAAAATACCCATCACGGCCGAAATACACACTTATAATTGCCACTGACAATTCTTCATCGGCCCACTGCCGGTTTCGCCCTTTTTTGGGCTCATCAGATAGGCGAAGTTCCCGAGTTTCCTTCAACCTTATATTTTACTTGAATCCAAGCTGTACGAAATTAGCAAAATAGACTCATTTGCAAACAAATTTAGTTTTGCTAGAGACTCGCCTGGAACCTAGCTGAATCAATCGTCTATAATGCTTCAGTTGCTTAGAAAAATCATAAACGAGAGATTTAGCTGTGCTCCAGGTGAGTCCCTCGCAAAACCAAATTTCATCGCAAATGAGTGTATTTCGCAAAAAATACTCTTCATTTTAAACTACGTGTTTCGCACTTGTCAAGCTGGCTATATATTGTGTGGTTGCGACTTTCAAGTCTCAGAAGCTCATATGAATCTTGAAATCCGGATGAATGAACCTACCTGGGTGTCCGTCCTTTTAATGTCCCTAAATGATCATTCTCTATTGTTTTTCCAATACTCAGGCGAAGAAAATCAAGTTCTTGTCGATAGTTTATCGTTACTGTGTGACACGTTCCGTAAACCACTTGGACCTGATCCTTTCATGTTTGTCTTGATCGTGGTTACCCAAGTTTTCACTTGCTCACTCGTTTTCGAGTACCAGACGCCCAGACCGTTGCAGCCATTGTCTTTGAAGGGATAAAGGTAGTTATGTCATATTATGATAGAAATCTTGATCCTAATTATCGGAAATCTACTCTCGAGAGCATGTTCTTCACTATACTAAGAGGACACTAAATTTTGGAGACCTCCAGCTTTCGGATATCCCATTATTGTAGAGGCCACGGTTCAGAAGCATGAATCAGAACTGGACAGATGGCTTCCATAAAATTTCTGGTTTTTCTTCCACTAACCGGTGCCAGTTCCTGTCTAAACGGCTGAGTTTACATTTTTGTGGGTCCTAAAGCCACATTTGTGTTTCCAAAACGCTAAGTCTTTGAACTCCTCGCATCTTGGTCATCTAAATAATTTCTTAGCCGCTTAAAAGGTCTGACTCCTCACCATTGCGACCACCTTACTGTGTCGAAATTGCCGCGTCTGACTAACGACTAACGATTGCTTATCCTTTTGGACGAAAATGAGCGGCTGCAGTTTGATCAACTTGACCTATACGCAACGATTATTTCTTCCAGGGATTTGGTGATGCACAGTCAAGGGGGATTGTCGTGTTGCAGCTAGCTTAGAGGTAGAGGTTTATGTTGAAAAGACTAATGAATGTTTAAAATGCCCAAATTCTGTTTCTGCTCTTAATCAGCAATAGAGAGAGTCTTCTGTTAGGAAGCACTCTGAGACACTCTGAACGTCGAATAAATATATATTTGTCTGTCAACAGAGTGACTTTCCGTGGTAGTCATAAAATTTCGATGGATCCAAACATACTCATACTGCGCCAAAGCAGTTACTCCGTCCTATAAACGGGATCCAGTTTACTGCTCTACAAATAGTAGACAGTTTTGCAGGTTAATCTGGTTGTATTCGGACTCTCAATTCCTACATCGTACAGTTTGGCGGATCGGAAAGTCGTGGTTAATCTCCCGGGACACACTTGATCTTGCTCGAATTTTAGTGCACCTCACGGAGATTAAGCAAAACCTATGATGAAAATTTCCACAATTGAGGGTGTCAACTTACATCGGATGTTTTGATATCACTAATTCATCTCCATAGAGACTCAACCTTCACGTATAGCTGCGCAAACACGTGATACGTGCCGAATTAATCAGTCAGACTAAACACACGCTCGCTCATCCAATCCCAACGCCAAGATCACTTCAAGGACCTGGTCGGATATATTCGCATAGTGGACTTTCTACCAAGTCATCTGATCGATAAAACACTATAAGAATCGGTGATCTCTCCTCAGAGATCTTCATGGAGAACACTACTTCGATGATGATCGATATTGTGTTCCGTTTGGCTCTGTTTATGTACGTTTTGCTGTTGGTTTTTTACTTGACAAAAACAAATTTTTCCACTTTTCGCTGTTTCCCTGTATTGCATTTGCCATATACGGTACTCCGAAGAGTTTATAAATGATAATGAACATGATTGTAAAACGCGACTGTTTTGACAAGCAGAGGACAAGTGTATTCGTAAAAATATCACGCACAAACAATGGCCTACTTATGTTATGGTGTAACCTATTCAATGGAGAATTTTCATGCTGCAGGTGGAGCTAATCTATGCTGAAAATCCGAGCAGCCCTCTACAGCTGTTTCATTCTTACTAGGAATCATCAGCAATGTGCATTTCATGAAAGTCAGAATTTCTGACCTGTGACATTCCGGCCAGTTGGGCAACTCAACTGCTCGTCCATGAGTGACCAACCAGCAGTGAGACAGAACATGGGACCACTCATCGTTCGGTAATAGAAACCAAATCACGTAGTCATGTATTGACTGGCTCCTTGGGTGACGAGTACTCAGAAGGAAGTTCCGCAATCCATTGGTGTTATCCTTTTGATAAGCGGCCTCTTGATTCGTAGTTACGTGAGGGGATATGGCAATATTCAGTAGAAATTCCGTCCTATCAATGAAGCTCATGTTTGCTAAAAAGCTGAGAGGCGCTGTACTGCTGTTTTGCGCCTTTTGGGAATCATCAGCAGTGCGTATACTGTCAAGATGATCTTTACAAAGTTTTTTCTTATTTTTTTCCAAATACTAATCACAGTTCATTTATAATCGCGGCTAAAACGAAATCCTTTCTTGATACAACATAGATTCATGGTGTCGGATTTAAAGAAAGTGAAAAACTGACATACCATTTAGCAAAAACAAAAGTGGAGTACAGTCAAGTTAACTCTAATATGGGTAAGTTTTTTATTGGTTTTCGCTATTTTGTTGCCGGTGCTTGCTGCATAAAGCAGGGTAGCTTTGAAAAAGGAAAATACCACACAACATCGCTGAATCAAAATGACGTGTTGCCGTGAACTTCGCTTTTCTAACAAACCTGCACTTTTCCCCACCATTCTTCCGTCTTCGTCTGAAAGTTTCACGGTCGTTCGTCATCCTTCGTGTTTGTCCTCAAAGTTATCAATTTGAAGAGGCTGCTACTGCAGGAATCGGGACAATGTGTGGCCGCTTTCCTTCGGATGGAACGTGCCGTATTGACAACAGCCTGTGTGCGCTCATTCCTTTTTGCTTGATCACTAGAACGAAAGCACTGACTGACATAAGAATTCAGGAAATTCCTTTTTGTTTTCGTCTCCATTTCAGCCAGCTGTTTAGGATATCAAGCCACAATCACTTGTAAAACAGTAATCTCCAACGGGTTATTCAAGTTTACTTGCCACGAAACTGGGGAAAACCGTACTACTTAAAGAGGTGGCTACAAAGTAAACAGGGCCATCACGAATAAGTGCCAGCGCATCCAATAGCTTGGGAAAAAGTGTGTTATTCTACAGTATCTGATTTCGCCAAATGTCTTTGACAAAATTATCGGAAGAAAGTTGCAGAATTCGCACAGTCAGACCGCAAGTCTGGTACTTTTATAAGGTCGGTCAAACTAGGTGGGTTGTGATACGGATGACAAAAACTCCCTGAGCCGATAGTTTTCCTGAGGTCGTTAACCACATATACCAACCAAGAAAATTTCATTTTGGATGCGTTGGTTTCGTAAGCCTTGATCTTAAACGAAACCTTTTCTCTTTCAGGGATTGTTTCTTTAAAGATTCCTGAGGATAGAATGCAATTTCGTCTCCTATTAACGACAACAAAACGACAGTGGTGTCATAAAATACTCTATATTCTGGCTTCTAAAATGGTTATCCAGAGAGTTTGGCGTGGGAGAGTTTAGTGAGCATAGATAAGCATAAAACTGCCCCTTTTGTTTAGAATGAATAATAAATCTTCCAAGATTTTGTACTTAAAAATGGGGAAATCCACTGCAGAAATGTCTTTCTCCTTTTAAGGACATGCCATCTACAGGAACTACATTTAGACTGGCCACGTCCCATTACTTTTTAATAGATTCTTCCTTTGACCGGTATTGTTTGAAAAAAATTATGTCCTTCTTTATCACTTTTGTTAGACCCGACAGAACTGACCAAAATAGGTTAATACATCTTGTATTCTATTCAACCGCAGACATGAAAGGTACAAGGTATATACATACAGAATGAAAAGTGTTAAAGAGACATTGGCTCTTTGGTTTCTGCAAGTGAATCTCAAGTACTCGAATCAATTGCTTCGACGGTTTTTGTGCACAAAGTCTAGACTTCTTTGATTTGGTCAGCAGCTCATCTTTTGTTGATAAGCCCCGAAGTCTGTGCAACAGGATTCGGGAAGAACTGGTAGGGTGAATTCAACGGCTGGTGTCTTAGAGCTATTTGGCTACTGACTAAGCAAGACTGTGACTTGACATCTAGCACTTGGATCATACACTTTGGAGTGTTCGATTGGGTACCTCTCTGTTCGTACGATGTAAGCGTCTGCACCGGCGCTGCAGATTTCGTAGACTGCATGAGAGGCAGATAGCTTAGACGGCGCAGGCTCGCCTTTATGCTGAACAAATTCTCTGTTGATTCGTGTGCGACGTAGTTTTGCTGCAACGTAAGTATGTTTTGAGTTTACGTCCTATGCTCATCCTAACATAGTTTTATTTGTACTATAACAAAAAGTATAGGCCGTCCTAATGGACCCGATTTGTTTATGTTCCGAGTCTACTGTCAATTGTCATTGGTTTATCCGCTGAATGACCGCAGTGGGAGAGTTGCGTTGCCCCGCTCAAATTTCACGTGTTCGTCGACCAATCAGGACACGGGATAACAAACCAGCCAATGGGACCGAGCAACCGGAGGTCAATAGCGGTCGAAGATCGGCTTTGGCTAGCAGCACGTATATCAGCACACACACACACACACACAACTCTACTCATATCCCGCACCCTAACAACGCACTCATGATCCCACCTCCATTGGTAATGAGATGGTTGAAATCAAAAGGCCCATTTAGTGGAATAACCAAAGAACGTCTATGCTACGTGAGCTACCAACGTTATCCTCTGTAGTGAATTTCAAAAGGGCGTTCTCGTTAACGATTCTGCAGCAGATTTTCCTTCCCCCCCCCCCCAATTCGTTTTCGTTGAGCCGGGTTTCACCATCTCCGTGCTCTGTACGATAAGGTTTTCTGGAAGTCTGCACATGTGAGCTGTTGGTTTGTAAGTGGAGAACCATAAATATTAATTGCTGCTGTTGACAGAGAGCAGAAGGACCGACCGGGATGTTTACTAATATATATATATATACATATATATATATATATAATCAGGGAAAAGGTAGCTTGCCGTTTGCTTCACACTTAGGTTTAACACAAAGTTTGGGGTTGATATGTCTAAACATTATTCATATGGGTGCTAAGGACTCCTTGTTAATCCATAACCGGTCTTTTTCAACCATTCTCACCAAAATATTTGTTAGTATTGGGTTTAAATGTCAACATTAACACCATAAAATTATTTGTGCCAAGCATCAGAAACACATTGCAGAATGCATTTTTGACAGTTCTAGTGGAACGATATTTCGCTCGCGTCTGATCTCACCAAAGCCTGTGGGTCTTTGATAAACTTTGAAAGTAGAAGGAAGCTCTAACAAACTTAAAAAAACGGAGGTTTCTCGCAACGTGTGGCTAACGTTAGACGTTCAAACAGGAGGCGGTGCTTCCTTGCAACCCAGAAGCAAATTGAATACAGCAAAATGCATTTCTGAGGAAGGGGAATATCAGAGTTGACGGAAGAAACTGATGCTTTTTGGCTTACAATAATACCAGAAAAACTGTTTAACCAATACTGTCCTAATGGATGCCCAGATAAATGTGACCACACAATTTCTAGGTAACCACAAAAGATTTCGTGGAAATTCGCAGTTGTTTGTTCTTGTAAAACATGCAGTTGCTTCGAAATGCAGGACCTGAAAAATTGGATAACCCAGCATTATGTAAATTCGGGGCATGACCCTCGCTCACGTGATCAGATGACTGTGTAGTAGCTCGAACTAAATTGCTGCTTAAGTCGCAAAAAGTTGTCGGTCACCAATAAACAAGAAAAACGCATATCTCATCCCTAATTAGGGGCTACCTGAGGGCAAGCCAAAACTATATAATATAGGGTATAATATGAAATAACAAACCTTAAAACTCCCTATTAAATGGTTTCGTTTCGGAGGAAGGCCCCAGCGCGTGTTTTGTCAGAGGCAAGCAAACTTTTGTTCAAACTCTAAGGAGGTAGCCAGAGGACACGCGGGTGACGAAGCGCTCGAAGGCCTCACATTTCATGGAGTTCATGGTTACTTAAGAGTGTTAATTTGGAAGGATGACTCGTCACACTGGCTTATTCTGAAGGGTAGCATGGTGCAGCGTGGGGAGTGTTGTGGTTTCTTTATCCTTCTCCAAGATTCAAATGCATAATTATGGCGGATTCTGTTGCCCTAAGATGTGCTTACCAAAAAACTTTGCTTCGGTCTGGAGTAAACGACGGTCTACTGCGGACGGACCACCATAAGGAGCTCGTGGTGTATAAATGTTGTTTGGTTCTCCCTTGCCGAAACGACCAGTACCAATAAAAAACTAAACTTTGCTTCGGTCTGGAGTAAACGACGGTCCACTGCGGACGGACCACCACAAGGAGCTCGTGGTGTATAATGTTGTTTGGTTCTCCCTTGCCGAAAGGACCAGTACCAATGGTGGGATCTCTGTCCTTAGGAAATCAACCTTACTCGACCAAATCAGGATCAAACATCAAACACCTACTTATAGGAACATTTTGTTGTCCACAATACCGCCCCATGATTAGCTGTACAATTCTTTCTGGGGGGAGGCTGACACTCAGCAAGTGCAAACTAGAATCGCACAAGAAACCATCGCTTCATTTCAAGATATTCTACAATCTCATGGTGAATATTCCCACTGGTGGCATCCATTCTGCCGATCTTCTACGTTTTGGTAGGTAGTGAAAAAGCTGTGTGCAGTATTATCAGGCGACGTTTTAATTTAATGTCCCATTTCGTAACGATTTCTGAGATCCGTTGTCATGGTTCTGTTTGCTGATTTTGGAGAAACCACTCACCAGTCCCTTGTAAACCAGCTTGAAATACACGAACGGGAAAATTCATTATTGATGAGACCACAGCCTTTTAGAGCCAACTTTCGTTCTTTAAAATGGTCAACTAAGGTAAAAGCTCGTTCTCTGCGTGAATACAACACTCAGTTTACTTTGTGGCGTTTACGTGACTCTCATTATGGTATTACCTTGTTCAAACACATCCACTGAGTTGTACTTACACCCTCACGTGATGGAGTGCTTTGGACTTATAGTACTTTTTCATGTTCAACTCCTATGCTGGCAAGTTTTCTGGAAATACCCAGGTTATGTGAGATGGTTTTTAAATTTCAAGCCAAAACGTCTGCATAATGGCCTGTTGGAGAAATTATCTTTCTTTGAGTTTCAAGTTTATCGGGGGGAATAATACACGTGTTGAGGGAAGCCGAGAATTCAAAAATTGGAGTGTTTAAATAAAATAACTATCAAGTGAATGGAAAGGGAGACGGCTTACCAGACTGAAATCACCTCATTCGAAATCCTTCCAGCTATAAAACGAAAAATCATGGATCACCCACAACTGTAAACCATTTGGATTCAAGGCTCGGTTCAACTGATGTAGTCGTATTCATCCAGTTGTAAGACCCTTTCGGCGCTAAACTGTCATGCCATCTGAGGAAGCACGAAGGATGCGATACTGTCAGGTTGCCCAGTCCTAGAGAACAGCAGTGGGGATGCCGCAGTTGGGTTAAATCAACGCACAATTTGCGACCCCTAGCCAACGTGCTGTCTCAAGTACGGTTTGATCAACAGTGATAAGAAACCTTGTCGCTCACCAACGGCAACTGAAAAATTGGGTGTAAAGATAAGTTCCATAACCTGCCAACTATCGCCATCAGACTATTCAAATGCAACGTCAGTGTAGTAAGACGGTAGCACCTATGCATTCTACATCCAACTTCACTTGAATCGGACAACGAAAATCATACTACTGAAAATGGTCACAGTACGCTTACAAAATAATGAAGCTCGTGTGTGCTGTGAAATATCTGAGCAGCTAAGTTTTCTATTGTGGTACGTCTGGTTAAAATAATCCGAATAAGTAATTGATAGTTGCACAGTAAAATATAGAGAATGCGTAGAGTTTAATCCCGACCATGAATTATGGATCAATTCAAATCGGTCAGGCATGCGTAATCCATCCAAAGATTGAGTATCTCACGTGTTTGCTTTATCTTACATACGCATTTTCCCTTCCTGTTGTAGTCATTTCTCTTATGGTCTTGAGAATAAAACCGTGGTCGAAAAGAGGCTCATACGCACGCGTCGTCATACACATCGATTCCAAATGAAGTGGACTAATGAGGTAACTAGTTTGTTTCCTAACTTCTGATTAATCTACAGTTTAGAGTTTCTGCGGAAATATTTCTTGGTTCACAGAATCAAAGATTCTCCATGCTACCTGACACATTCAACGATGCCACATGGGTTCCATCTGTAAAGGTCAAATCACATGCTTGGCAATCAAGACAAATTTTGATCCGAGCGGTTGTAAGCAATCCAAAGAGGGAATGACTGTTCCTCATGGAGCAGATTTTGTTGAAGGAAGAGCAGTCCAAGACAAGCTTGTGGTGCGTTTATTCTACAGTTGACTATTCAGTTTATCGCCCAGATTGGAGAACACACACTAGCCAGTTTCATATTCCTTCTTGGTGAGAAACTCCCGGAAACTCCCGTCTTGCCTCCCTTTGTCGATGGAGTCTTGGGACTTGCTCGACCAAGCTCAGCGGTAACCGAAAAAATTAATTTTTGGCAGCAAATCAAAAGGGGGCTAGTCATACCCATATTGGGAATAAAATTGTGTCCGTAAGTGTAGGTGAACAGGTATGGAATCTGTATTCGTTTCATTTTTTTCAGCGGACGCATTCCGTCCAGTGTATCATACTACGATTTCTTGCTATTAAAAATTAATAATTCGACCAGACTAATGCGTTTTGAGCATTTTAAACATGCGTGAAATTTTGCTAACTTGTTTACGTACGTCGTTACAACGACTGTTACAAGTGTGCTTCTAGTAAACTAGAAACCGGTAGAAAAACAGACTAATTTGAGTCATTCATCCGTCTGAGCTCTTGGTCAATTTCAAGAGTAGGGCGTAGTCCCACCAATGTGGTTCATAGCCCCGGACACCTTTTTGTAGACTAAGCACAAGGAAAGTGTAGAGTCATTTGAATCCGCTATCATGTCTTATGATTGCTGTGTCTCTTCATTTGGCAGTCAGAGGCGGCCAGCATGCGTGTGGATGTATTAGCTAGGTGTGTGCGTAAACTTGACTGAGATGCGTCCCTTTTTGTTGTTGTTCTGGCTGAGGTGAGATTCCTGATTTGCGACTGCCGCTTGACCTCCGGCTACAGTGTCTGGTACTGTGTGCAGTAGGTCCAAACCCGATAAGCGAAATGCTGGATCCATCACTACGGTTGTGTGTGTGTACCGATCTCTAGTGCTTAAGTGCACGCTCTTTCCTCTAGTTGCCATTCAAAAGATGACATTGTTTTGAAGTGATAACATTTTACAATGACAGTATACAAGGGCTAAAACCATATCAAGCCGAAACACCGTACACACTGCGCCCTCCAAGTTATGTGTGTAGAAGGTCCAGCCAATTATATAGCCCAGACAGCCCATGCAACTCCATGTAAGAATCAGGGAGCACAAACGGCTTGCGCGTTTTTCTGGAATGGACATACTGCACACCGCAGTAAACACAAT
Source organism: Opisthorchis viverrini (assembly GCF_000715545.1). Classification (NCBI taxonomy): domain Eukaryota; kingdom Metazoa; phylum Platyhelminthes; class Trematoda; order Opisthorchiida; family Opisthorchiidae; genus Opisthorchis; species Opisthorchis viverrini. Next base: position 22,207 of record NW_008751937.1, read on the forward strand.
GACCAGAGATCAAGCAGGAGTCTCACCTCAGCCAGCTCAGCGACAAGTGGGGACAGGTCCCAGTCAAAGTACACACACAGAATATCAAGCCTACACACAGAGCTAACAAAGACGCACACACGCTGATTGCATCTGATTGCCAACGGATTTCAGGGACACACCAATCAGAAGACATGATACTGAACCCAGATAACATTGCACTTGAAACGTATTCTATACAAGTCCCTGAAAAAGGTTACCAACGGCAACCGAAAAATTTTATCATATAATCTTATTCCACTACGCTAATGTGACTATAAACATTTACATATTGTATAGCACTCAATCTGTTTAACAGTATCCGAGCCAAGGTTGGCCCGGAAATTCTACACAAGATTAAGGGAATGATGAATGATATCTTATTGGCTGAAATTCCAAAGTGCCTTAACCTCGAACGAGTATTTGTGGGTCTCTCAGAGAGCTTATTAGTTTGACAGAATGATAGAATGATGGCTGAGGAAACCCGATTGCAATCATTTGCAAGAATCTACTGCCTACTATAACAAGATGCTAGGTGACTGCCCTTTTGATATGAAACTCCAAATTTCACAACGGTCAAATCAGATGATGATCCCCAAAAGGAGACGACTTAAATATGTCCCTGCGGATGATTTCAGTGATCTGGCCTTTTAGCGTGATATTGCTTTGTCGGCAAAACCTTTCCGGATTAAATTCATAACGTTGACAATTCAGAGTTGATCAATACCGTCCTGTATTGTTTTAAGTGTCCCTAGTTTTCATCAATTTGTTGTCAGCTGTGCTGAGCAATAATCAGTTCGCCATTGTTGTGATTGTCTTCGCTTATCTTCATTGTTCCTCTTGCCGCCACTAAGCCAGGATGATCCAAGCCAAGGGACGGGGGAACTTGTATTGGGCTCTGTTTGCCAACAGTGCATGAAAGGCCCAATAACGCAATTCCGTTTGTTACCCGGACCTTACTGGTCATTTGAAATTGAACAGTAAGTCATTCACTAGTATACGCGTGATGATTTGTTTCTTTGTCGAATCCATTCGTATTGTACACACTGGCCAGGAAGCATAAAGTCTTTGGGAAAAACAGATGAACTGAAAGAGCTTGTCTGTTGGTTGGAGTGGCGATTGATTTGTTCGTTAGCTGGGAGGTATACATGCAAGTGCACCAACCAAAACCTGGTCAATTACTAGGTAATTCATACTTTGGACTGAAACAAAGAGACGGGAGACAACTTTCGCCCTGTAATTGAATGGTGTAGCGACTTACCGTAGCAGATACGTTTCAGTAGGCGCATTAACAAAAGGATTCCGGGGCAGCTTCTCTTCATGTATCGAGTCACGCATAGACAATATCTTCCCAGAAAATGTTGAATGTTCCAGAATTTGGAAAAACTGGGTAGTTGACAGTGAAAACAATTCGTCTTTGCTTGGCCTTCCTAGGTCACAGAGATCAACTTGTGTCGATAGCCGGTGAGATGCGGTCTCAGAATATAACAAAGTTAACAAAACAAAGGAAGACTGATCTCATTTCAGAACGACAACCCATGAGCTTCTAGGAATGCCAAGACTGATATTGGAAGACGAACTTTAGGCAATGATGGCTTCATAGTGTGAGTATTTTGCATGAAGTTTTGTGAAAAGATGTCCTCCAAGGAAGTGAAAATGTGTGTTCATTTTGTGTGCTCACCAAAACTACTTTGTTTATTAAAAGAAAGCTTTTGAAATACGTTTACACGTACACCTTGTGGAGTACTAATCACACACGAAAATTCTTTGATGAATTATGGAGTAGCGAAAATGAAACGCCAAGGGAAAACGTTGTTTCCCGTGTGCCATATAAGCCATTTTGGATTGTTAAACTTAAGTTCGTGGGAGTTAAGATGACTCTGACAAGTGGGTAAAACGATCGACACAACCTGGCGTCTGGCAAACCAGTTGCATTGCTCGATCATGTGAACACATTCGCTTGTTCAGACGTGAAAATTCAGATGCGTCCAGCGTGCTCTGGTGTGGTAGCGGTAACACGTTCAACTGAAACATCATATGTCTGGAGCTCCAACACTGGGACGGCTATGGTTGTATCCTGCTGATGAGCCCTAATAAGACCGAAACTCGAGTCCATCGTTCTCCCTTTCCCGTTTGATTTTAATCAACCAGATTAACGGCTCCGAGACAGAAGAAACACTCTTCAAACGAGGATGCTTTGAACGTGAAATTAAGTCTGCCGAACTTCAGGATACGTCAAATCTACTAACGAGTTCCGCTTGTTGGATCCATTGGAAATTGTCGATGCACTCCGGGCTTGTCAAGCGTACAAGGTTGCGAGACCACTGTGATTCCATGGTAAAAGTTTAAAAGCGCAAACGTTTTCCTACACCGACCAGAGTTACTTTCGAGACGGCATAGAAACGCTTGATGGTCGTCATAAATGCAAAAGAGAGACGACTTTATTAATAAGTATCCCGAAAATGAGTACCTCTGGAGTGAGTGCAAAGAAAAGGATGGCCAAGATCGAACTTAATAGATGAAGCCAAACATGATCAACTATACAGCTTCAGAGATTAGCTTACAGTTGTAATGTCTTGTCCAAGTTTGTGGGACAGATTGGTATTTTGGTACAGGTCTGCTAGGCAGATGACTTTATGAGAGCTGGCAATTATCCGTGGTTCTCCTCTTTTCGATGGTCACTCATGGATCTGCCCTCATCCATTTAGGGTCGAAGCATCATAGCTGAAATTAAATAAAGTAGCACAATACGTGGAATTCAGGTACCTTTTATTCGATAGAACCAGATTGTAAGATCCGGACGGTTATGGATCTCACAGGACGANTAGCCCAGACAGCCATGCAACTCCATGTACGAAGCAGGGAGCACAAACGGCTTGCGCGTTTTCCTGGAATGGACATACTGCATGCACACCGCAGTAAACACGGTGACCAGAGATCAAGCAGGAGTCTCATCTCAGCCAGCTCAGCGACAAGTGGGGACAGGTCGCAGTCAAAGTATACACACAAAATATCAAGCCTACACACACAGCTAACAAAGACGCATACACGCTGATTGCATCTGACTGCCAACGGATTTCAGGGACACACCAATCGGAAGACATGATACTGAACCCAGATAACATTGCACTTGAAACGTATTCTATCTATTGTACAAGTCCCTGAAAAAGGTTGCCAACGGCAACCGAAACATTGTATCATATAATCTTATTCCACTACGCTACTATGACTATAAACATTTACATATTGTATGGCACTCAATCTGGTTAACAGTGATATTGCTTTGTCGGCACAACATTTCCCGGATTAAATTCATAACGTTGACAATTCGGAGTTGATCAATGCCGTCCTGTACTGTTATAAGTGTCCCTAGTTTTCATCAATTTGTTGTAAGCT
>NW_008751937.1:28833-54016 GCF_000715545.1 Opisthorchis viverrini
ACAGCATATGGAATATTAAAACAAGAGAATAATGTATAGAGCAACGAATAGAGTATCAGTCATGTTCATCACAGTATTACGGAGTGTAAGCTCGCCTAGAGAGCTGAACCTATGTCTGGTTAGGTCTGTAGGATCATTGTTTTAAAAATTCCCGGAAATTGAGATACTAGATCTATTAAGACTCCTGGAAATTTTGAAAACACCATCTTGGTGCCAATTTCTTCCGAGGAATTGTAGTGCAGAGAATGTTACACAACTCCATTCTTGAATATTCTTTGGATTAGCATAAATAACATGATACAGCTTAGGAGAACAAGAAAAACTAGCATACATACGTGTCAGGTGTGGCGCGAAATAAAACTTCAATTTGTGTATGCACTCATAATAACTGACGTGGCTTCTTACATCTTTTGGTCGTAACCATCATTTGGCGCTGTAGAAGGGGTTCTCACAAACGGCTTGTGGACTGTTTCAAACAGCTGCTTGTCCATTTATTTTGTGATCTTGGAACAAGGGTGAAAACCTCTCTACTTGTACAGGTCGGCTGGTATTTTAGGAGTTTAGCTGAGAGTTACTTTTAAGCGGTTAGATCAAAAACAGAAGAGGGAACAAAATTTGAGTTTGCTAAATTTTGCATCACATTTCTCGGTAAAATATTCTATAACATTGATAAATTGCTTTTATATAAACGGTTTACAACGCATGTGAGTTCCAAAAGTTTTATTATTATTCAAGCCATTTTTCTTGACCCTCTATAACAATCCTCAAGAGTAAACGTCAACGACTGGGTCATTGACGCACAAAAAGCCTTGGTCTTCATGGACACAAGTACGGGCTACATACAAGGACCAGAGCGTACGGTCGCCGAGATTAATAGCCTGATTGACCCTGTGGAAAGCACCGATGTATTTACCTTTGTCAACTGCGATACGTGGCTGGCCCTACCAACGATTAGCTTTTCTGGATCGTTGGAGAAACTCAAGTTAGCTCCAAATGATTACGTGATAAAGGTAGGTGGAATATGTGCATCGAGACTACCGATGTTCACCGTAAATTGCTGCATTTCGACAAATGCTCTCATTTTCACAGGAGTTTGATCTTTCCAGGAAACTCAACCGTATCAAGCTGAATCTTTCGTTTATGATGGGTGGCTTCGAATGAATATGCTGTGCAGGGGTGTCCCCACATTCCATATTCGATTAGAAGTGCTGCCGAAGAGTTTTCGGCAACCTCATGGGTAATGTGGTACGTTTGGACGAAACTGTCACATTATTTTCAGGGGGTTGCTCACAGAGCGTGGACGAAGTGAATTGAATTAACTCGGCAAAGACACTCATTTCCATATCAGCTGGGTTTTTGTGGGAGACAACCGAATCTCTCGTTTGTAGCATGCCGATGAGTCTATTCGTCATGATCAGTCCAATTTTGGTTAGGGCAGAAATATGCAATAATTACCGAATCGACTGTACTATTTTTGGGCTTGGTCTGTGAGCCTACATCGTCTGGACTTCCGAATTATTTGTGTAGAAGTTCATTAATGAGCGTGGAGGTACGCAAGGAGATACAAAACTGATGGATAAAACAGCGGGACATGAAAAAAAGTGATGCAGGTAATCTGTAAACAGGGGCACACGACAATCAAATACACCAGGAAAACCAGTGTCATCACCACATGGTTCGCAACGACATTTTGGCCCATTTAGAAAGTGATGCAGGTAATCTGTAGACAGGGGCATACGACAATCAAATACATCAGGAAAACCAGTGTCATCACCTATGGTTCGCAACGACATTTTGGCCCATTTTGGTTGCATACTTTCTTCGACCTGGTCAACTCGGTTGAAATCTCTCCCCCGTTAATTAAACAATACAAGGGTGTTTTGGCTGTGAATGTTTGAGTTTCGATTTCACTAGACAATTTGGATATTTTTACAGACAAAAAGGCGTTCTAGACCAGCGAGTCAGCAAATCCCCATAACTTTATTCCTAATTAGCACGCAATCGGAAGATTCCAACGTTATATTTGTAGTCCTTACACCTTTCATATCATGCCATCAATAGTCCTAAAGCATCCAGTCTGACCCGGGGAGACAAAAATCCAAGAGGGTTATACTGGGTTTAGACCGGGTAATACTGCACGTATTTCATTTTCGTATTGCCAAAAGCAGACGCAGGGATACACAAAATTCTGATCAGCCGTAATTTTCCTTGACTTCAGCACTTTCGAAGTTTACAGATACAGATACAGTGGGCGGTTATTCACAAATTTTTTCACCTCAACTACTACTGAAGCCGTATCAGTGATGAATTTAGCCTAAAAGAATTAAACGTGTGCATTATTAGGTTGCGTGCAACTTTGCCTCCTTCAGAGATTTCTCTCTCTCACCCTTTCATTACATATCCGATTCTTTTCACAAAGACTACCGACGGCAAATGCATGAGTGCATTTGTGAGCTCGAAAAGTGACGAAAGATTCTGGAAGTTCGGGATTGCTGCTCATCGTCACAGATACGTCATCTATAACGAGTTTCGCAAGCTGATTGAATTTGCAGCTGCAAAATGTCCGTGATAGCCTTGTTGGTGTAGAATGCTGGATTTATCAAACATTTGCACGAATATTCTCACCGCTGTCCAATGAGTGCTTGCATGCTATTTGCTCACCAATGGGCAGTTTGTTCCTTTTGGAGATTAACGTTCCATACGTAAACCCCCATTGCACTTTTATGTCAAATATCTATTTGAACATTTGGGAATTTGGTTCTTCAGCAATATGTTCCACGCAAGCACTTTGTGAAAGTTTTCATGAGGACTGTCGCGAAAATGTTTTTAGTAGACATGTGTGTTTTCCGAAAAAACTGATTTGCTAATATCGAATGGGTAATTGAAAAAAATGAGTTAAATTCTTCCAAATCAGATGAAATTGCTACCCCGTCATGCAAATCCACAGTCATTTGTGATCTGCATAAACCGACAGGATAAGAGGCTGACTATATGCGGCTACGGATAGCAGTGAAAAAACGATGAGCTTCGTTAATTCAGAATGAGACAAATGGGAATTTAAAAAGTTCAACTACCTTAGTGATCGTCAGTAGTTTTTCTACGTGGTCCTGTTCCACAGCGTGTAGCCATCCAGTTAATCTCTCCATTATTTGGCTACTTAAATTTTGTACGTAGTTTAGAGTCAATTTACATAATACTTCGAAATAGGCGTCAGCAGCATCGATGCTGTTCCTTAGTGTACGAGCAGATACACGTAAAAATGGGACAAACTGACACCAGTGGAAATTTCCTACACCTGAATGCAACGGGACATCAAAAATACGAGAGCAAAGTGGGCATAGAAGAACAAACAGTATGAACAAATTTACGAAACAGTAACGGTTAATTGTGCGTCTGTTGTCCACTTAAAGTATTTTTTTCAGACACGATAGCATTAAGAAAACATTCATCCACATTGGATGGTGAAAAAGAGAATGCCATTCAGTGTGGAGTTTTTTATTGGCCAACACGATCAAAGCGTTATCTGATACCAGACAAAAACGTAAGGGCCTGAAAACTGGACATTCTCAAGCGTTCACTTGAATTTTCCTGGAGATTTTCTGAGTATTATACAATAATGAACAAGCAGTGCAAAGTGGTCCCATATTTTCCGTGGCATCATTCTGTCAGTTTAGGGTATGGCGCTCTGACACCAAACAATACACTACTCACATGCTTCATCGGTAGTGTGCACCGCTACACCGATGGATGATCAGGCGGCTATTAGCCGAGTTTGACAATTAGCTTGCGATTGTTCCGTCGACAAACGAGGTTGCGTCATCGGTAGGTGTTTGTGTATTTACTATGGCAATTTTCTTAAACGGAGTGTGTGTATTTTTGTTCAGTAAATATTCCTCTAAAAGAAAGGGTACGGTATTTTTGATCACCATTATTTTGGCTGATATGCATTTGGACCACCATCCCGCCGGCTGGCGCATATTTTATGGAGTATTGTTGCACTCTATGATATCACTCTGTGAGATGCAACCATCAACCCAATTTCGTTAAGTTCAATTAGCCGTGCAATCTTCTAATTCTTTCCTCAGCGGGATTTGTTGACCCTTCATTTAAGCTGTTGTGATTAAACTTCATTTGGGAACGAAAGTCCTTTCAACTCATTTAAATACCTCACACAAAAGATTATTAATGTGGAAAGACATACAGTGGCTTTGTGTTCAACAGTATGTTTCTGTTAACCGGCTGCAAGTTTTCACTCTACCAAGTGACAGTCTAACCGAGTCGTTCCCCAGGTTTCCTCTCCCTAATTTTCACTTGCTGGCATACTTTCATTTAAAGGTGCATGAAAGAAGACATTTAAGGTCAAACATCAGGCGAAGTGACTGTGTCCCTTCACCTCAAGTAGACTTACGTGAGGTGAACAGAACGTTGTAACGGTTTTCTCTTTGAAGTTTCTTGGGAAATTGTTCTCTAGTCCGCTTTCTACAAATAAGAACTCAGGTGAACAATTGTTGATCGGGTTAGAGAACATCCACTGCAGCTCTGTGACTAGCTAGCGATTCTTTGACCAACAGTGCTCAAGTTCTCACAATCGCTTGTTTGACACCAAAAAACACCCATTGACCGATGTCCATTCATTTACTGCTCTACAGTGAAGTCCTCGTCGAGTTAGCAACTGGACAGACTGATCCCAGTCGAACTAATGTACTTTGTCACAAGTTAGATGAAAAGAAAACATTAACTCTAACGGAAGCATTTACAAAAATTTATGCGGTGTGTTATGTCTGCTCGAGGTATACAATACACTCTCCGTAGGCTTCCTCAGCTCAGGTTATAAGGGAATTTATTCGATCACCGTTGCTCGGCTGCAATGATCTATATGTTGCAAAATAAAGCATTTACGGCAAAGTGCGCAAAAAGGACAAAAAAGCCAAAAGGTTCATTTCAGCTTTTTGGTGCGGATTGAATTTCAAAATTCCAAAATACTCTCACACTACCAGCAGTCTATATGTAGCTCAGAAGGAGCAGTAATTCTGAAGAAAGCTTTCCTCTGGGATGCCATCACTCGAGGAGCCGGTCAGGTGAAACGATGTGATCACATGATCAAATAATATAAGTTTCTTGGCACCGTATCCTTTTTAACTGCGAGTTAATCCCACTTCTGCTCAGACGCACGTGATCGAACTGTCAGATGTTAAAACTAATAGCCGGAAGGTCATGATTCTAGGCTGGATTCAAATGAAGGTCAAAATCTCCATTGAAACGGTCAGCACAACAACCAAAGATAGGTCACAGATTTTTACGGTTTGAATCCGTCAAGTGAGAAGCCATCCATCCATTCTTTCTCCTCAAAAGTGAATCAACGGAGGTCAGTCACACTAACTGCAGATTATCATATTATGACAAGTGGAAATACTACCGTAGCCTCTGCAATTTTTACACTGTCTGTCTTCGACTGTGCAAATCTTACCAGAAAAAAGATAGTCCTGACGTAGAATATTTCACTAAACAGTGGTTTTTAGTGCAACCATTTGCAACCGAATAAATTGCAGATAAACACGTTGCAGCAGACGTGTGAGAGTGATGAGAGGTTGGCGAAGGTTATCTGCTGAAAGTCCATGTTTTTGCGTGCGACTGGCATCAAACAGAAAAAAACGCTCCAGCAGCTTCCCCATGTCCCTAGATTACAGAATCAAAATTTATCTAACGGATGATTCCGGGTTTGTTTTTCAACAAGACATTTGAATTAAGTCTAGCTGCGCATTGAAAAATATAGACATGCCTCGGCAAAGCGCCAGGACCAGGTTTGTTCCGAACATAAACGTAATCTGTGGGCCAGCAGATTCATTAGAATTGTTACATGGTTCCATCTTAGATGAAAACGTAAGATAACTATGACAAACTCAAGTTTCTCATTGTTAAAAATGTTTCAAAGAAAATAACATCAGGGTGATGCTGAATAATTTTGACTGATTTTGTTCACGATATGCCATGACCGGATATCTCAGTTTGGACCCCGTCGTCGTGGCAGGAAAAGCTGGGTAAACAAACTGCAAGCAATTAAGTTTTACAGTGGTCAGATGACGGATTTGGACACGGGGGTATATGAGAAGAATGGAAACTTGAGCCAAATACGTTTTACTTCTCAGAGAGTGCTTTCAATTAAGTATCGTCTCGAGCGGCACTGTTTCGCGTTATGTCTTGGCTTGAGGCAAAGTTCGCAAAGTGCAGCTGAGCGGATGAACGTTTCACGGGAATCAGCGTCCAAGTGAACGAATTGCGAGCATTGATCGAGGTAGTGCATTTTGCCACAGTGCACGCACGGACGGGACATCGTCGGGCTACGTTCTCCATTTTCAGGCTTATTAGCCGCGGACGTCGTCACAAGTGTGGATAGCCTTGGCGATGGTGCCGTCACAAAGCTACGGGGGCGTTCTGACCTACTGGTGCTCAGTTGGGAAACATTCGGCAAATATGACTCTCTAACTGATAACGCATCTGCTCTGTCTAGAACATAATCATCAGACCGACGAAACTGGGCTCTCGGTTCTTTCTGATGATTTCCGAGGCCCGGTCGAACCACTGTGACTGGATAGCAGTCAGAAGGCGGCTAACAATAGCGCCTATGGTTGTTCTAGTATTAAGCTCTGGTGAGTAATTAAGTTGGGGGAGTACCAACCAACGAGCCTTCATTTTGTCGGCCAGCTTGAGTATTGAGCTGGAGTCCTTCGGCCTGATGGGCGGCCAAGTTGTGACAGACGCAATATACTGTCTTGCGATCAACGAGGGGTTGCCGAACCTGCGAGCCAATATCTTCCAGCTTCTGCGTCGCGTTCCGGCTGAAGTATTGAACAGTGATAGATTACTTCTTGTGCTTCACCTTCACATGCATCGATCAAGAAGGCTAGGCGATTTGCGGGATCCGTAACGTATTGGGTGACCCACTGGTGAAACCCCTCAGAAACTTCCAGTAATTTAGAGGGTTACCGTCGAACTTTGGTACCTTTCTCTGAGGCATACCCATACAGAGGTTGGGCAGTTCCGGAAGATGTGGATACGATGTGGACCTCATCTGTGGATTCTTTGGAGGCGTCGCATGGTAGTTGGGGTTGACGTCCCCTACCTGGTCAACTGGATAGGAAGGAGGTCCAACGGAGTTTTGAAGTGTTCTTTCTGTAGCGGTAGCAGAACACTAAAGTCTAGCCATTGCGCGACGGACTTTGGCCACCTCCATTTCCTGCCATGCAGCTCTGTCTTTCAGACCGATAAGGCGCTCTCGCTCGGGCGACGGGGGGGGGAAGTATTTGAGTGGAGGGAGGCTGGCGGAATGTTCCTTAGACATGGCAAAACGTCGGTTGAGTTGCCTTACTGATAAACTGTGCAATATTGATGAACCCTGCGACTGTTGATTAACTGCGATAGTGTTGATTAACTGCGGTAATAGTTGATTAACTTTGTAAGATCCGGACGGTTATGGATCTCACAGGACGATTGCGACTATTGGATTATTCGCAGTTCGCAGCCAGTAATCAATAGGAGGAGACGGACTTGGGGCAGCAGATGATATATTGAGGGCTGGCAGGAACTGGTTCTACAGACAAACGGATTAGTAAGCATCATGAATTAAGCAAACGTACAATCAACATTGACGTAATTAGCAGGAGCGGGAAGTAGTCACTGACGCAGCACGGATTTCTATAGGGGCAACAACAAGTAAGTACGAAACGATGTACAAACATACATATAGGGGCAGTCTGACAGTATGAGTTGACCGTAACGGCGCAGAAGTCAGTAGGTCCGGGGTGTGAGGGACTGTCTTTCGGTCGGCGTCGACGCAGCGGTTCGTGTCGCGTGACAGGTCAGATTGCGCGGTTTCGTCCGTTTAAAACAAAGCTCAGCAAGGGTTATGTGGCAGGCGCGATACATGGGTAATACAAGATAATCAGCTCCATAGGCGTCGGGTCGGTGTGGTCGGTAGCGCGTTCCCCTGCAGTCCGGAAGAGCCGGGTTCGATACCCGGTCAGCTCGCTTTTCTGGGCGCTCAAAAAATAGGTGCAATCGAGGCGAACTTGCAGGCAATGACAGACGGGCAAGAAATATTGACATCACTTACTGAGGGATAAGCAGACCTTAAGTAGGAACAAAGCGGGGGAAAACGACCAGCAAGTAAACGGAACGGTGTCATAATAAACAGGTGTAAGTCACGTAGCTCATGAGTAGTCAGAAAACAAGGAAAGTTACCCTTGTTCACCGTTGATTCACAGGGTTATCAACATGTTTAATGGCATAAAACAGAGGCGAGATATACCATGTAACAACGCGAGTATGTGATCTACAAAGAAATGTGGGATGGAAGGAACAAGGGTTAATAAATCACGGAGTGAATGAAATCAAAGACGGAACAATCTTTCCACCTAATTTTTTGCAGACCAAGAAGTTGCACAAGCTTCTTTCGAACGCAAGGCTGTGGGTCGGGAAGTCAGATCAGCCAGCCAGTCTGTCAGTCCATCAGTCAGCCAGTTAGTCAGTCAGTTTGCGGTCAATAATGGCCTGAATCGTAAAATCCGCCCTCGGTTCAGAGGTGTCCAGTATAAAATCCCAAAGTCGTCCGCCTTGTCGATTGCATGACTTATTGCGGCCAGGTATGTAGCAATTGCACTTAAGCCCGTTTTCTGTCAACCAGCACACAGAAACACCGGAGTTCGTTCTCGTATTCTTTCCGATAAACGTCCTATTTTATGACCAAAGTATGGTGCTCAGCACCAACACACAAATGCATACACACAAATACTGGTGGCAGAATGTGAAGATCATTGTGTCCATAAATTAAAACCTGATAGTGGGACTGGAGGTTAAACTCAAGCCCATGTTAGTGGCCATATATAAGCATTCTGGTAACTGGTTCAGCAAACGATTTGCCTTTAAAATTAGACTCACGCTTTTTGTTTTGTGCTATGCATTATGTATTGCATAGTTTTGTGCTATATTATTCCTTCTGCACGAATGTGCTTCCTAACAACTTTAGTTTCTCTTTAGTTTCTCTCTCGAAAGATCTTATCTTCCTTGCCCTTTCAGTCGGACATCTATTTAATTGACACTGCTGTTGCAACGGGACACAATTATGCGTGTCCTTGGATACGTTCTGCATGTTCCCATCGACTGTCTATAGAATATTAGCGCTGAAGAAACTTAACTGATCGTTATTTTTTGACTGTAACTTGTGTGACCTCAAAATAAAGCTGGTCTACGAAAGATCTTGCCTGACGAATTCGTTTGACATTGACGTCATTCACGTGACTCTCTGACCCATTAACCCGTACACCTGAAGTCCTACCTCATAAATCCCCTTGCAGGTGATTCCTGATAGCATATAAATTCGTGCCGTTCTTGCCAAGAGGAACGTCCGCAGAACATAGCTTATCTTCTTTCCCCATGCTTCTCATGACTTCCAAAATTATCTTCAACCGAGCCTGAGGATTATGTAAGTCTGCACCATAACTAATTGTGCTATTCTGTCCCTTTGTTCCAGATAATAATGTTTCTTGTTCGATAATTTATATATTCTACTGTGTAAGAAACTTCAAAGACTCAATCTTTGGTTGTGATTCTTACCGCGGAATTGTCAATCCAATGTCAATATGCAGCAAGCTAGGACAAATTAAAATTTAATTTTTGAATTCCCGTAGGTGATAAGGAAGGTGAGGGGGAAATGGAACTTATCGATATAAGGACAAAATGCTGATTATTATTTTGATAGCCGATTGTTATTTCCAAGCGTTTACCTGATTGTATACTAAGCCGAGATTGCTCTGTGGTTAAGACGCGGACTTTTTGACCGGAAGGGCCGTGATTTAAACCCGACCGCGTCATCTCGACTGCTCATATCTACGCTTGCACAATCTTAGCCCCCTTGCTCTATTCTAGTGACATGACAAGTGGGCATCAAAAGCCTGCCGCATTTGAAAGACAGGTCAGGAGAAAACCAAACCTGTATGTCTCTGTACTAGTCGTGAACACTTGCGAATGCAACTTCGGTGTGAACGGTAAGGCCGAGAACGGACTTGGCTCCAGGCAGGTATCAGTGTATTGGTATGCAACTACAGGTTAACCATAGCACTTTCGCTACCCCTGGTTTGAATATAGAGGCAAGTTGGCCTTTCGTCTTGCATAGTATTTGATCAGGGACACAATCTAGTGGAGAAAATGCTTTCCAAATGATTGCAAAGGCCAGATTCATAGGGTCGTGTGTAATATTTAGCTTGTTTTGTGATTGGACCATAATTGTTAGAGCACCTACCAGGTGCTCTGAGAAACAACTGTTGTTCTCCATTTCCAAAGAACGCGTAGAAGGCAGATTTTGTCTCACATTCCCAACAATTTTCGGTCATTGTGTAGCATTTTAGCGTTTTTCTTGTTATCTCCGAATCGGCTGATAGGACTATCAAGTGCTAATGACTTGCCGAGAAGTAGATTATATAGACAATGTGGCAGTGACTTCTTAGTGACCTTCTTTGCACCTTTGACAGCTTACTTACTTTTTGCTAACTTCCGCTCGTTCGGACCGATGTAAATTGTTCTTCAGCACACTCTTCTTTTCGGTGAATAACTTGTTTCGCAATTGAATATAGTCTTCACCGAACAGCAGAGAAATCCTTTAAAGCCTCATGGTGAACAGGAGTTGAACATCTAACCGTAAAGTAGAGAGTGGCAGGTCAGCAGTGTGACTGACTCGAACGTAAGCGGCATATAGCGTCAACAATTAAGTCCGGAAACCACATTAAGTGGTCACGTATTGACAAGCCAGTCAGCTTTGCAGATGAAAGTTTGACTCATTTTGTGAACTTACCCTGCCTCGGAGATGCTTATTGTTTCAGGGTAATGTGAGAATATTTGGAAATTTTCAGTAAAGCTTACATCCTGACAATGAAGCCAATCCACGCTGAAAAACGAGAAAAACGGTACAGTTGCTTAATCCTTGTTCGACATCACCAGCAGCGGGCTTCCTACGAAACTCACAGTTGCTGTATCTCACCTTTGGACTCCTATCCAGCTTTGGATTGCAGTTGACCCTCTCGTCGACAGTTATGGCGGTCACCGAAACTTTCAAGGATGGCCGGCTGTGAATTTTGCGTTCATTGTATCTTAGGGGTTACCACTTGGCAGTTTGGATGCGAGTGGCTGATGATCTGTGTTATTTGCTCTCACTTAGACAGGTTTTTAACTACGAGGGTTATCTGTGGACTACTGAATGCTAGGTGACCTGCATAAATTTGGATCGTACAGCTTGAACATGGCACTTTCCACGATGGCCAAGATTTAGGTTTTGCCACAGGTTCGACTTTTTGATACACGTAACAACAGGATGCCAAACCAGGATTGCTCATGGCAGTGTTCTGTTCTCAGCATTCAGGCGGCTGTCGCTTCGTGTAACCTACGTAAGTTCCTCCATATGGGTAAAAAAAGCAGTACACAACGGAAGAGCATGCAACCTTATTCGTTATTTGTATAGGAACCAATAGAATCATCTGAGACCACATGAAAAGATAGTGTGGTGTTTGGGAATATCTGCCACTGCAACTCCTCTGATCAGAGTCCTCACAAAATGCCACTGTAGGAGTGGATAGTACTGGTGAGGCATGAGAGTAGTACGTGGTCTTCTCGTATTTCCACCTCGCGTCTAATGGAATGTGTGGGTTTATAACGGAACTTGTGGAGCTGCTTTGCAGCGTTCGCTTACAGCTGCGTGAGAGTCCGTGAATATTCGCGAAAAAAATAAAAAGATGCATATGAGAGCTTTGCTTTTCCGTCCAGTAGTTTACAACCATTTAGTTATTGTTTGCTAATAAACTACTGCGCGGCAAATGGCTTTCTCATTCCACCACCAGCCTTACTCAAAATTGACTGTTTTTGCATGTCTGGCATTCCTTATTAGCTTTGAAGTACGTGGCTCAGGAAAAGCGCTTCCGTGTGGAGAATTTCGAGAGAGCACTGATTTTACTCGTGTGTTCTTCTTTGCAAATATTTTCAGCTCAATGGGGTGGCATCACCTCGGATTGGATTTCTGTCTGCGCGACATAGCGTTATGGATCCATGTCGTTCCGGACCATTTTTTGCAAACAATGCCTCATTATACACGATAACTTTTTGGCACTTCCTAAGTGTACCTGTAAGGTATGAGCCCTAGCCTACTATTTTTCAACTGCAACTTGACGTTTTTTGCTGTACGTATCAAGAAACAAGCCATGGGCAGCTTTGTCATCAGACCTTATTGCGTAGTATGACGTCTCCATTGTAAAATAATTACACCTTATTCCTCAAAAGTAAGCCATCTTGAATAGTATCTTTTTTGGTTGCCTTCTAATTTTCTTGCTGTTGACAGCTTTCGATGTTGAAGGCCTTAAAAATGCTTCCTACCCTCCTTTGAATTCAGTTTTAATTTAAACTTTATCTGATATTCTGATGGTCACGTTTTGTTGCAGTCGAACATGGCTTAAGCCAACTTATCAGTATCAGTTTTCTAGCCAAAAAAGCCTCAAAACTGTACTTGTTGTGATACCATGAAATTTTAATTTTAATTGCCTTGAAACACCATATGAAATCCGAGCCTATCATAGAACCGGATAGATGCGGTTTGAACAAGTTCGTCAAAAACAACCAATGATTGTTTTGGTTTTTAAGACGCCCACTTGTTTGGTAACGCGTTGCCTATCCGGTAACCTGAAATAGGTATCCTCAAATAGATAACCTGCGAATGCACATTCATCTGGAATTAACGGCTAGGACTAGAGCAGGCTAGAATCAATGAGGGGTTGTCGGCTTACAACTTTGCTGAAATTTCTGTTGTTCAGCGCTACCTGTTTGTGAGTTTCGTGCAGTATTGTCCTTCGTTTAAAAGTTAGTAAAAGGACAATATAGTTATGAGGAGGCACTTAGCGTTAAGTTCACAAAAGGCCTTCCCACTTGTCCATGTAGCTTTCTTGAATTATGTACACGTTGTATATATTTATATGTATACATTATGAATAGAATTTCTTATCCATTTAAACGGCACTTTTTTTACACTACTCTGTCAAAATAATATCGTAGTGCCCAGTTTTTGTGGTCAAAGTTTCAACAAATCTGTTAGTCGATAAGGGAAGAATCCCAAGATCCATCAATTTGCCTGAATTATTCAGCGCTCAAAGTCAGTCACCTTTGGAATAAGCTGGATAGGCCGATCACATACGGTAGTACATTTTGAATAGGTTTTCTTTTGGTTGATTGTTCACAAAACCCATCTTGGTTAAGTTCGCATTCATTTGGTTTGGAGATTCATTTTGCCTTGATTTTGGATGACACAGTCTTGTATCTCTGAAACTGTCAGAGTATAAGTCTGAGAGCGCCCGGCACCGAGTACAAGGGCAATTTCACCTCAGAAAGTGATCGCAGCATCAAAAAGAGTGAACCCACTGGGTTCAGGTAAAATTTGGAAATTTCACACCGTAATCCTATGATTATACGTAACCAGCCCACTACCAGGTGACAGGCGTTGCAACTTAAGCCAGTTCCTTCAACCTAATGGTAGTTCCGATATTAAGGATACTAAAACACCCTGGGGTTCCAAAAACTCCTGATCATCATGCTGTTAAATGTGCTTGTTTCAATAGGTTCAAGATGACACTTTTTCATCGTCGCTAAATTTACTGAAATAGAAGTGTTGTATGATATTAACCGTGGTCGAACCCTGAACGTTTCACTGAAAGATTGCATTTGAAGCTGTCAATTAACGAACCATGCACTTGGTTATGGAGGAGACCCTTAACGGTCCAGGATTTCACTTGCAAGTCGAATTGCGGGCTTAGCTTAGTTCACGCACTCACACACTACTCAACGAGGACGTGTTGCCAAGCCAGTACATCCGGTGTCGTCACACTGATTGTGGTGACGGAAAGTTTGCCCGAGGAAGCAATTAGACCACAGACTGCAGTATTTTTTATTTTAAAACTCTGTGCTGGGTTTGAAGCACGAGGGTTTAAGAAAGAGGATTTTTATTTTTAATGTACTTTAAAGCCAGGAAGTTAGTAACAGTAAATAACAAAATTGTTCAGTTTTTACTCCGAACCATCCCTCATTATTATGAAAACAGAAAAACAGTTAGGATAGGGGATGGACGCCTACATGCGTAACATGGTATCAAACTCCGAAAGAGTTAACTTTCTTAGGAATCTTGCCAATTTTTACTCTACCTAATCGTCAGACGACAGTGAGAGAATTCATACTTCTGGTTCATTTACAAAACATTAGGTTGTTGTGTCTTGTTTCTCCGCTTGGTGACCAATTTCAACAATATGACTACTAATAAAGTGCTTTGTTGCTCATCGAGTTACTTACCGATCTGCATGTAGAGTTTACTACGCTTTTTTTCACGTTTACATCACTGCCGTTTGAACAGTCCGTCCTCCTGTCCTGGTATAATTATTCTGATGAATCTACGCTAAACGGGGGGAAGCACTGGAGTCCGGTTTCTCGCTTATCGGGGTTCGCCAGTAGTGTGAAACCCTCTTTCGCCCTCGGCTTCGAGCCCCGGACACCGGTATCCTTACTTCACAAGTGCACGCTAGACGCATTTAAATTGCCACGTTGGAACAGACGATTATGTTGATGCTTGAGCGATCCGGTCAGTTTGCCGGATGCCTCCTTGAGTGAGGTTTGCGATGCATAAAAGTTAGCACCTTTGATATTGTTTTCTGGACAGTCGTGTTTGCCTTACAGAAGGAGTACTGTAGTGATCAGTGTGCTCTAGGGTGGCTCAATCCATGAATGTAAATTACTGGGTGGGGCGGCTTGCCCAAATAACAACTTGAACCGACCATCTTCCGTGTACTCACAAGACATTCTACCAACGAAATCTCCATGGATGTTCTTGTACGTCGGATTTCTACAATCACAATCAGGTCCTTGCTCAAAGCTCTCCTGTTTGCTCGACCTACACTTAAAACCTGATGGGCAGTTTTGGATTAGTTGTCCTGTTTGCTTCTGTCCTACCACAATTATTCTGGTCAGTGCACGTCAAGGCGTGAAGGAAGCAGTGGACTAAAGTTTCTCTCCTATTACAGCTTATCAATATTGCATATCCTTGGCCTTGCAGAACATCTAAAATGCAAGCTCATTTTGTTGCCAGGATGCCAAAGTTTTGAATCGCCCCCGAGTAAATCAGATTCTAACCACGTTCCGGTGCAGATAAGACCGGTAAATTTGCCAGCAAGTATTCAGGACTCGGCGAAAAATGCACATAGCTTACCAATCAAACGAAAAATTGGTCAGGGGATTCGAACAGTTTTAAAGGGCTAAATAGAATATCCACCTGACAGAGCGCTAGTTCCAACTTCGTATTCTAACGATATTTATCGTCATTCGCTTGGCGCCAGTGGGGTTTATTTAACATAGAATATTATCTGAAAACTCGAAAAATTTTCTCTTTTCAGCCATTCTGTACCTGCAGGCCAATAGGCCTTAGAAACAGCAGAGGTTTTAGAAGGTCTAAGAGGTGGAAATCCAGAACCCTCAGAGACCACTAACTGCTCAAGGATTTTTGCCGTCAAATTGCTTTCATAAAAGTGGCGTTTGTCAATGAAAACATGAAGCGGTCTATGTACTGTTAAATCTCCCCTTTAGTCAGTAGTTGGGACGCAGGATGTGCCCAGAACGGTTTTGGTGGTAAGGCGATAACTTGGTTAATGCCGTTTAGAATAAACACAAGCATAAGGTGCTTAGAGGATAGATGAAATAAAACTATAAAGAACAGAAACAGTATGACAGGATTCTTTCTGCTAGTAGTCACAGATGAAGAATCGTCCAAAACAGCAGCAAGTACAGCTTAAATCGTACCGCGAACTGACGCAAATTGGTGAGTCTAATCAGAGTAGCTGGATCGAGTGATAGTCATCAACCAAGAGTAATAAAAGTTCACGCAAATGGACCAAAAAACAAAACATCAATTAGGATGTGATTCGTTCAATACGCAACTAATGCGTAGACATAAACTACTGATATTCGGATACCAGGGCTGGAGTAACCTTTAGGTACCGAAGGGCTAACAAAACCACTGGTGAAGGAGAGGGATCGGCTGAGTAGGTTACTGAGATTTTATGTATTAAGCCCTGAGATATACTGGTGAAGAATACAATGTACTGGGGGAATAGGCCGCACCGATTGCATACTTTCCAATATAAATTGGGCAATTGAAGGAATCTGGTGGGCCAATTGAAAGAAAATTGTTGAGCTAGATCCATTGCATCACCCCAAAATCCTTGAGGCTTAAAGATGCGCGTAACTGCATTGATGATTCACATAGAACACGGAATATTTCCAACACTCCTGCCGTTGAATAACCATCGTATTGCCACTGAGGGAAATTCCTGGACGTCGCATGGCAAAAGCCGAAACTGGTTTTTCTTTGGGATGTTAATAAAAAATATGGGCATGTTTTGAGGACAAAACCATTGCGGCCATCAGAGGGAGTAAACTGCAGCAGAGAAGTTTGCTATTAACTAACATTTCTGACGACTACAAATCGGCAGTGGAAACAATGAAAGACGAGCTTTCTTGGACATACTAGATCGACTGTTACAATCAGAGATCCAGGGGAAAGTGACCGACAGAAGTCGTATTCGGAACTGCAACTACGGTAAGCTGCTTGGACATAAACCGAGCCTCCGAAGAGATTCTGCTCAGATGATCAACATAAAATGCAACACCACAGATTCAAATTCAAAACAGAATCTTTTAGAAAAAAAGGTTAGTTAAATCATCAGAAGGAACAAATGGGGATAGCATAGAACAGAAAGGTGCCTGGTAAACGGATCAGAATGTAGAAAATCAGGGAACAAGGCTAAAATGGTGGCTAAACATTGCCCAATAAACTTTAAGGGAGGAAAATAAAAACAGGTGCCCGGATGAGTCATCAAATGACAGGAAGACGGATTGGAACGCGGGATATGGGGAGCACAAGCGGGCCACAGAGCTCCTAAATTGAAGGCATCCAACGAGCCAATTAGAAAGATGCGCAAAGAAACGAAACTTCTAAACCGACCACTCAGATGGCAAGCAATCCCATTCTCGAGCGCCAGTCATTTCGTATTCAGAAGTCACACTATCGTACACAGATTTTAGGGAACCAGCCACTTCATTGTGAAAGGCCCTTCATACGATAATGGAGAATTTACGGTCCAGTTGTTACCCCGGCATGCAGACCAGATCTCAGCTAATCGACAATGAAATACAGACGTATTTCCTGTTTTCGACGTGCGAACTAAAAACTGCCTAGGCGATGAAAATGCTGATTTTCGAAAGGTGCTACTTGGTGGGCGTGGTAGACTCTTGAATGTGCCAGAGTCAATCCATCAGTAAACTGCTGTGTGAATCTAGTGGATGACTGGTTGGCTGTCCGTTGGTTTTAACGCCTGCGTGTCTATCCGATGGCCATGAAAGAACCGATTTTATGAGGTCTGGACATGTGATTCAGTTTGTGTGCCTACCTGTTGGCTTTCGAATGCGGTTTGTTTGGTGAGGATCTACTGCTGGGCACTTCGTATTCATTTGTTTGAAGTTTTCTAAGAAGACCAAAAAACGATTCTATACTTTCTTTGGACCAACACTGTAGTTACCACAGAACGGAGCAGAGCAGGGCCATGGGTAATTTGGTAGGTCAGCTGCTCACGTTCACACACACACACGCACATGTCAATATACCAGTGTCGGAAGGGACATGGTGAATGGCGGGCACGGATGAGCAAAACATGTGGTGATAAAAAGTAAAGTTGATGGATTATTGCGATGTCCGGTTACATTCAGTAGCCGGAATAAAGCGAAGCACAATCCGACTATGCAGCGACATATGTGAAAACTATTGTTCCGTGAAAATCCAGGGCCTTCAGAACAGGAGTTGTCAACAACCTTCATCGGTACACTAGCTTTGGACAGCATCGAACAAGCTCTTGTCAGTAACTTTCAACAAAACTCCCTTCCGAAAATCTAATCGGTTGATGTGATTGGTGCTATGTCTTCAGCAAGCGCGAGCAAAATTTTCCATTTGTCATTTCATTACAAGGAGCCACAAAATGACTAGATATTTTTGGAAACCCGACACCCCGAAACCACAACAAGCTCCACACCGGTAATAAAGATACCGGGTTTGTAGTTTGCGCGTACTTGCGTCCTAATATCACTCTTAACGAACTCTGTTGCCTTAGTTAAGGCCACGTATCAGGTTATAACAGGCGTAGGCAAACAAGCAGATGTAAACTTCTGAATCCTCAATAAGAACCTGGCAAGTGTGTTTGTCAACAGCCTGGTTGGAGTCCCTAACTCCAACCACCGAACAGTGCCATCGTTAAATGAAAATGGCACTGGGTCCGCTTTCCTGATAATGTACAGTGAGGCATATCACATACTAGAAGGGTTGATGGACAACCGCCAGTAAAAGAGTGGCAGTATGAGGACAAATATAATCAGAAGCCGGTTTATGCAAACAAGCTTGTAAGATATGCGTGTCGAACAGTTGATGACTAGCTTTGAGCTTATGTGACAGGAGATGATTCCTTTTTTCATGCACCGTTGATGGTCCCTACTGAGAATCAAACTCAAGCTCAATAGTACCTTTTGTGTACCTTTTTGTTCAAATGAATCTGATGTGAAGACAAACTTTATGCAATCAATGTTTGGACGGTAGAATAGACCAAATCTCACACAGGTGGATGTCATTGAGCATCGATCTGCATAACCCTGAGTTGCAGTCCTTTCGTTGACTTTATGGTTAGCTAAGCTACCTGAAAGTCACACTTCCCAGTCAGCTCAGCTTACATTTCATATTTGCCTAACAAAATAGGATGACCGCTGAGCTGTGCTCAACACGTCGATGTGCATAACATCTTGTACTAAACATTTATACTTCTACTTCCGTCGAGGATCGCCATTTTCGCTCCTCAACTTGAGAAGCAGAGGACTGGCCCACCGAAATACTTTAACAATCTGTGGTACTCGAATTGTTACAATGAGTTTTTTTTACTAATAATTCCCATTTGATAATTTTATTCATGAACGCAGTGACAGTACCTGCGGATTCAGTT
Organism: Opisthorchis viverrini; assembly: GCF_000715545.1. Taxonomy (NCBI): domain Eukaryota; kingdom Metazoa; phylum Platyhelminthes; class Trematoda; order Opisthorchiida; family Opisthorchiidae; genus Opisthorchis; species Opisthorchis viverrini. Next base: position 47,937 of record NW_008751937.1, read on the forward strand.
CGCGCAGTTTTGACCACACCGTTATTGAACATTGTCATGAATTCAAATTTCGTTTGTTATCATGAAGTTCCTTGCTGATGTCCATACGTCAGATGCAACGTTGACGGTTTGAAACATGGAAACAGGACAGAACACATTCTGGTTCGCACACGTCGCTCCATTGTGTCCACAGTAGTACGTGTTGCACCAAAGGTAACGATGATCACTCGAGATAACTGCTTTAGTCAAAAATGTACACAACCGTAATAATCGGAAGCAACCGACAGGAATTTCATCTCCAGTTAGATTTGGACTCCAGTGTGACTTGGGTAGTTGGTTCAGGAGCAATAGCACCAGGATCTCACTACGTGAGGCGATTTTGGGCACATCAGTCCGATTCATTTCAAACGCGATACTCAATGGGGCTTCAGCTGGATTGGTACGGTGGAATAATGGTGGGGGACGTGGGGAGCGACGACTTCCGGGTAATTTTTGGTCGAATTTCACATATAATTTTTCTGATAGTTAGGTGATCATGTGGTATCACAATTCTCATTTGGGATCGTCCATTCGATGCCGAGTTCGCCGGTATTACATAACCCGATTGATGGTGTATTTGGTCTTTCCCGGAACATCCCACCAGGTGCTCCTTACAAAGCATTCTCAGCATTATTGCGTGAACGTGGACAGGTCGGAAGAAAGCTCTTTGGCACAGTTCTATGTTCGTGAGTCTGTTCTGTTTTGAAATGCTGTGGAGGCTGGTTTCATTAAAAACAGACAATATTGTGGAATGTTTGTGGTAAAAAAAGCAGCTTTGTTTCTTGCATATCAGGCTTGCTTAAGAAGTTGTTAAACACATGTTTGTGCTAGATGCAACTTTTCAAGACCATCACCTTTTGAACAAAACCAGACGTAATCACGGCTACCCTAGTACAGCATTCGTTTGTGGTACCATCCTGACATTTGGACTGTTTGCCCATACTAGGTACATATTTGTTCAACTATCCAGGTGTCTCCATTTGAGACTAACAAAGACCTACTTCATCGTACTGAACACTTGGGTATTCCGAGTTTGCCGTGATGTTAGAGCCTAGTTCCCATGGCTTTCAACATGTGGATCGAATCAGATCAACCCTGAGCCAACTACAGAATTCCGTGCAAACACAATCTGTACTTGTCCTGCTAGTGGGACACGACTTAAGACTACCCGAAAAGAATAACGTGTTCGCTGTGTTCACACTGGTGTCTGAAAAATCCAACACCTTCAGTCTATGCATTTTCGACTGCAAGGCCTACATTCGCGCCAGAATTAACGTACTTTATCTGACATTGTGCGGAGCAGAATAATTTTTGCCCAGTCTCAGCTAGCCGTGGGGGTGCGTCAATGGGTAGTTGTTCCTGGTGGTGCGTGCCACAAGGCTAACGTGGGTTTTTTGTTGTTCACTTAACCACACATGATTTGATAATCTTTAACCATGATAGTTGTGTGCCAATGGCTTCAGAACTGGTCGACGTCGGCGCCCCCAGGGGTTAACGGCTTTGAGCCGGATGTACAGTCATTAACCATCTTACGCAGAGGTCAATGTGTTTAGTTCGATGTGGCTGGCAAAGCGTTAGAGTTATGTAGGCGTATCACGCTCATTTAGATACAGTTAGTGAGAACCCGTATGTGTCGTATGCATAGTTCCATCCTCGCCGATGTTTCTTTCCAGCTATCTGAATTTGATTCGGTCAGGATTTCCGTTCACATTAATGAACACTGTGATCCTCCTGGCACACGCTTCAAAACATAGAGTCACTACCATTTCGTCGACAGTTATGCTAAGCGTCTCTAAACTTGTAAGGTATTTACTGAATTCGGTTGTTTTCTGCAGTGGCTAAGCTGGACATTTAACTAGCGAAATTACCTTTGAAAGTCACCGGTTATGAGAATTCCCGCGATGAGTTCATTGATTAGTGTACCTGACTAAAGAATATGAAATAAAAATAATCAAATATATATGTCCCCGGAAACAACTAGTTAAAGTGAATGATCGTACACGATTTGTGTCTCTTAACGCATTAGGACTTTCCGAGCTACTATGTCACACGGAACGTTTAGCCGCTCCCTTACCGTCTTTTCTGGAACAATGCCGTACGCTGAGGCTATTTTAAACAGACATAATCACATACGCACATGCCACAAAAATGCTTTCAGACATTTCAGCCGCAGTAAGTTTTCCTTTAGAAGCTTCAGAAACATAAAATATTTGAAAGGTCGACAACAATGCAAACTTGGGCCCTTAGTCCTTGTGCAGTGTGACAGAGACATCTATTTTATGCTCGAAAAACAAATCCTGTGAATTGGTGGTGCACATCCATCAAGGACAAAAAGTATTTGGTGGACGTCCTTGTTCAGATGAGGCGGTAACATTCTAGCTATCTGTGTTTATTTCAGCAAACGATTAGTAGGGTCTGTCTTTAATCATCAAAGGCAGTTAAACACAAAAAATCCGAAAATAACAATGAGAATTCGGTTATCAATAACAGGTAAGCAAGCAGTACTTACAAGCGGTACTTCGATTTTTGGAATTTTGGATAAAATCAACACTGCAAGATAGAGTGTGACACATTTGTAGGAGAAATTTCGCCTAAATACTAAGATAACCAGTGAATTTATTAAAATATAGCCCGCTTTCGAGAAACCTTCATTGTAGTTTCTTCAAGTTATCCGTAACCCTTCGTGAAGGGGCGGTGTTTTTGACATCCTTGTCGGTTGGTCCTTCTGAGACAAAATGCCCTGCCTAAAGAATGCCTTTATGCCTGTTTATTGTTTTTCAATTATTTTTCGGTGATACCACCCGCGAAAACCATTGTTCCGTAAACTCAGCTCAGCCGATGGTGAATCAGCTGTGGGAGAGATTATATTTGGTGAGATTTGCAGGGAAAAAGCAATTGGACAATTTATACACATGACAATGATTAACACTAAGGACTATTGGGGTTTCTCCGGGGGAAAGTAAGTCAAGCGTATTTGTCTATGCTTAACTTGAAGAAATCCCATATTACAGAACAGTTGGTCTTTCGTTTTTGTTTAAGATGAATTGTTTAAGCTGCGTTTCTTAAGGAAAGATCTTGGTATTGAACAAGACCTTTTGTGAAAAAGTTTTGAAATAAAACAATTGTTAATTTTATGTCAGCCAGTGTTCCCTTTTTGCTTTATGTTACTTAATGCAGACTGTACGTGGAATCCAGTCAATTCCTTCAATGGCTAGAACTGATGTGTAAAAGTGTTAACATGAATGGCTTGGAAAATATCGAAACCTGTGATGTAAATATATCTATACGGTAGCAAGGTTGTTCATGGTTTATATAAAAGCTTCTTTTTGGGATTGTTTTTTAGGAAGTACATTCTCGGGTTGAAAGTCTGTCAGGTATTTCCGCAGCACAGCTTGGAAGAAAGTCTGCTTACTCATCTTTAACACACAGTTCACTCTTTGGAATGGAACTTAGGCAAAAGCAATTGGTCCAAGAACGGAACGAATTTGGGCTTTTATGCAAATTGTGGACGGGTAAGGCACACCGTTATCAACGAAAAATACGCAGTTGGAGGCAAAAGTTTAAGATCCAACCACGGATTCTTCAATGACCGCCGCGTGCACAAAGTACCCAGGAAAATCAAGTAAACAGGACGCAGTCAGTTGCTTTCAAAACACGGAGGATGTGGTTACCTAATTTATTTTCGAGTTAAAAGTAGCGAGTTCTTCATAAACGGAGAAGTTGGCTGATTAAGGCGCTGCAGTCGTGCGTCAAAGTTGCATTGATTTGGAAGACAAACAAATGAGCCCTGTTGATTTCGCTATATTGTATGCTTCCTGAACTGTCATTGGTCAGTGGTCCAGTCTCGATACTGTTGGAATGACCGCTTGGATTTTCTTTCTTTTAGTGAAGGCAATATATGTCGAAACGCCGAGAACTGTATAGCTGTTTCAACCTTATCGGGAATCATCAAAAGAGCGCACCTCGCAAAACTTCAGGAAGTTTTGAAACACAATGCTAATCGACCACTCATGCCGAACGGGTGGACGTTCAAAATACTATCTGGAAGGTCGCGGGTTTGAAAAGCCCAAGGGTTTCTTAAGATATTCACTGCTCCAAATAAGGATGAAGCAGCCGTGCTATGTTTCTTGGCTTTTTGCCATGCACTTTCTTAACTGACATGACCGAAATTCCATTGGACATTTCTACGAACTTGGGGAATGATGCTAGAACAAGAAACCCCACTTAGTAGTCTAAGTTGGCTATAACTCTATTACGACTTCAAAAGTGTACAGCATCCCTATTTAAGAGCAATCAAACGCTCAAATGTGTCCGTAAGCCGTAGTACCCAAGACCTCGTTTGAGCGCTCAAAATCCTCAAATCTATCAGTTAGTTCCTTCTCAGGTGGTCCTTAAAATTACCATATATCTTAGTCTTCATATATTTTTTAGGAAGAAACTCTCACCATTCTCAAACTTTGCGAAAAGCAAACTAATTTGCGCAGGTAATGGTTTGCTCCCCATTGTTTTGACCAGTTTTCCTATTCACATTTTAGGTATAACTAATCTGCAACTGAACGGTCTATACCGATAAAATGTGCACTCGGTGTGGTTTACAGAAACCCACACAGCTAATCCTTGTTATCTAACGGATAAATTTGGTACACAACCAGCCAACCAACCAGCCAACCATTCATTGCTGTAAAATATTTCTCCTTCAGAAGACCGATTTTTCAAAGACGCATCCGATACCTAAACTTACAAATTATTAATTCTCTGGCGCAAACAAGAGTTTTTGCGCATACGTGCTCAGAGATCCATCAAGCTGAACTTTATTTGTCATCGTATTACAAGCAATTGTTGACAAAACTCTCTGACCCTTTCAATTTTGGTTGATAGCACCGACCCAGAGTGTCTGCAGAGCTACACTCCTGAATTGGTCTTCATGTTATGCCAACCGTCGTTGACACACGATGCAACGTCGCTTACATGGCAGGCGCACAATCTCATTTAGGTTATCTACTTTTCTTCACATTAAAGTGAAAATCTCGGACTTTTGATGGTCATTTACTAAAGGTTCCTGTTCTTTCCGGCTTCGAGGTTTGATTACCCTATAAGTGTTCCCAATCCACACCATAATCAGCAGGATCATAAGCAATCTATTCCTCCTCGTCGACGTCGTCATAATCGTCATTGTCATCATTTACATCATCGACATCACTACATCGGTGTTTGACAGTGACACTTTGGCGTCTTATAAGCACAATTTATTTGGAAGCCTTATCGTGAGGAAAGGAATAGAAGTTGATAGGGAAGAGGATAGCCAAGTCTCACAAAATCATTCCGTGATGCCTACTCCTCCAGACACTCAGTCAGTCAATCTGGATAGAGACTGACAACAAGAACCCACTGACATTGATTCCTTACATAAAATTAAGCGGCCGGTCATCACGACCAGGTTGTTGCTGTAGTCATCTCTAGTCACACTTCTACCTCCGCAAACCTTAGTATTCGCCACCGCAAGACAATATCATATCGTTTTTTTTATCTCGTAATTCCACACCCTGTTACTTATTCTGTTACATGATTATTGATTGCGCTGAGACTGCCTGAACCAATTTGACAAAAACTGGTGTCAGTATGGTGGATTTATTGATTTTTCGATTTTCATGGTTGATTCCTTGACATGAAACTGACTGATACCGATTACGAAACTTCTAAATACAGATGGTTAATAATCATCACTTCCTATCATACAATTTGACAGATTAAGTGTTGGTTTAGGAGACCTCCAAATTCAGCTGGACTATGTGGTAATGGATACGACGTCAGAATTCATCAAAGGACCTAAAGCAAAAATAGATCGCATCAACCACCATTTGGGCTTTACCAGACATGCCACCTTAGGATTTGCCGTCGATTGTGGTAGAGTTGACACACTTCATCTTGTGGAGCTGCTCAGTGGCCCAAGATCAGTGACTTTCAAACCGGTGCACTACGTGAAGAAGGTCAGTGATATTGCTTTTTTGCATGCTTAAGTTCTTCCGAGGCGGTGTGTTGCACGGTATTTGCGGAGAGAATGA
>NW_008751937.1:54704-64989 GCF_000715545.1 Opisthorchis viverrini
GCCAGGCAGGAGGGTACTGAACCCCCCCCCCCCCCCGCCATACACAAGCGTTTGCGTTCAAAACAACCGTTGAGTAGACTGGGTCTATTTCTCTTCAACAGCTCTTAAAACACACTCTCCTTCTTCAGGCATCAAAAACTGACTGTGATCAATGTTCTTCCTCCTCATTTCTACAAACGGAACGAACTAGGTGAATGTTACAGTGCATTTCGAGATGTTGGAGTGCAATCCGAATTTTGGGTGTTTGGAATCCCAGCTCACATGGACAAATATGTCCTCTACAACGAGGCGGATGAACAAATTAGTTTTGGCAAAGCAGACTGTCGTGAATTACAATGATGGGATTTCGTTCGGACCCCACGAGCGCTGGACTCTTCCCAGCTGTGTGAAATTTTTTCACGCATCTGATATTTTTTATTGCTGATGATTAGGGCTTTTGTTGTTCTATCCACCGGATCACTTCTAAAGGTTTTAGACATTCAATCATCTTGGTGTCATCTTACAGTTTGATGTGCGTATCACAGTTTATGTTTCTTGTGAAAACCAAACAGGTAGACACTGGTTTGATTTAAACTATGTTCGGTTTGTTTGTATTGATTAACTGAACAACCGATTGTCTACGGTCTCATATATGAGTGAGTTGCTCTCCATGAGTTATTACTTTGGTTGAAAGTTTTCGTGAGATAATCCTTGAACTTTGCTCACAAAACTATTTTCAACGCAACAGGTCTTCTTCGAAAAGAGGGGCCACCAGTTCACCCAATCCAATAAAGGTTTCTCTAGTAAGATAACGCCTTCACTCTCCTACTTCTTTGTTTTGTCGTGTTCTGTATCTCACTGTTGCTTCCATTATAACATTCTTTATTTTGCCAACCGCATAAACGTTTTTTGTTCGAATACGAATAAATATTAAAACACGCACTTTACAATTTCACGCAATACAAACGTGGTCAACGATTCTGACTCTGTCTCGGTTACAGCAGTCATTCGTGAGTTTCATATGCTAACTATGGTATCAAAACATTTCAGATATCTTCGAGGTTTATTATATGTGAAAACGGTTCAATAAAAGACCCCTGGATAACCATGGTTAAATTATGGTTTACTCGCTGACCTGGTCTGACGTCTGTGTGTGCTTTATTTGGCAGCACGGTACCTGAATGCCCGAAAACCTCCGAGCTTCGGACTTTCATTGTGCATCAGATTCATTCTTGGGAATACATTAATAAATCTTTAATCATATAGCCAAGTTTACACGTACGCTTTATGTTCCTTACGAATTACTACCCTGTACTCAGTTCTGCATCCGACAGAAACGTTCCGTCTGTGGATCCTATGACTGAAGGATGAGTGGCACTACATACTGTCTTATTGCGAGTTACTCACTCTGTTAATCAGGTCAGACGGTTAGGTCTTTAAGCTAGCCACCGGAAGGTTGTCGGGTTGACGAATCACAGTGGAGTTTCGTAGAATGTGCTGGTGATTTCCAATAGCTGTACACTACTACTCGGCTTTTCGGCATAAAGTGGCTACACTTACATGAGAAAATTTCTGAAGATTCATCTGTCACCTCTCCCACTGCAAACAATCTTTGGTTTGCGCCAATGGATTTGACGGCCTGGTACAGATAGTGGTAGTATCTATGGTCTGGGAGGGTGTGTGGATCCTATGACTGAAGGATGAGTGGCATGAGTTTGCGATCGATATTTCACTCACTGGATCTCTGTCCGCTGCGATTATACAGCTAGGTGCACTACCACAGATGCAAGTGAACCGACACAAATTTGAGAATCGCGTTGGTCCGATACACATTACCACCTCCGGTAGTAAGTAACAAAGGTATCTACGTTACACCTGAAAGTTGAGCTTAAGTCAATCACAAACTCCTGGATTAGGACGCTGGTTTAGTCTCTCTCTCTGAACTGAAAGGCTCAATGGAAGTGCTTTTGATCCCAAGTTTGCTATATTTAAACCGGCTCCTGAGTATGGCCTTATATTTCTGGCTGTTCACCACAAGATCAGAACTCCAGATAAGCCATTTCTCAATTCTTTTTCGGTCCACTTTACGTATGTGCACGATCGTAGTAATAGTTTATGGTAATCACCCTTGCGTCCTATCGATTGTGAGCCAGTGAAATGATGCAACTCTTTAATCCAACACTTAATGAAGCAAGACGCACCGCAACTAGCACACAAAAATGTCATAAAACTAGAAATTTTGGAGTGCAGAAGGCTCAAGCGTCTTAAATTAGATTTAGACGATATATTTTCCACACATCGATTTATAGTCTCAACGATAGCGTTATAAGTCAACCGGAAAAGTGCCAAGCAGTGGAAGTCTCCATAAACCCTTCATGATCGTGCAGTTTAATTCCGTCAAGACAGCCAACTTTTCAGCGATCTGGATATTTCTAGGACTCCAAGTACATGTGCATCCCATCAGTTCAGAGAATGCCCACTGTCCTCTCACTGACGTATTATATGAAGTAGTATCACTTTCACGATTCACATCATTGGCCCTGATTTACCTGATAGGGTCCAACACTTAGGTCCACTTGAGATCTTAAAATCAAGGGAGTAAAAATATGTTTGCACCCCTTTTCGTTTTTAACAGAGCTACATATTATTTTTACTTTTCTATAAAAGCCACAACCTTTTGTCTTCTCATCAAGCATCAAATATCCAAGCTAGTGGGCGTGGGCCGGTTAAAATGTGTCACTTTACACACCTGTAACTTCGGTAATGCAATGTGTAGGGAGACCACTGAAGGAAATTTTTATCTTTCACGCCACTTCCGCGTTTAAAATGGGTGTCTCATTAGCAAAGTGTGTATAACCAGCTCTCTTTTCTTTCAACATACTAATGCCAGAATCTTAGTGAAAACCCAAATGTTCCAGGGGGTCGACTTTCAAAATTATGCATAAATTGTTTAACAATAATCGATAATACTTGTGGATCAAGTGCTAATCCCGCCATTTGTGGTAGTGCTCCTGTCCGAGAGGGATAAATAAGACTTTGGTACGAACCTAGTTGACCCGCACTACTTCACTAGTAGATATAGTAGTTAATGACTGATTTCGTGATTCGGAATGATGCCTGGATGACCATCTCTGATCTGTTTGCATTAGGATAAAAAACAGGCCTTTTTACTTCCTATAGTTTTCATATAAGTATTTAGACCGATGGAACAAGGAGCAGAGACAGACTATTCATGGCAATCTGATGTTTCGTCTTGATATTCCATAATGATCAGACCTGATGTTAACAAGACACGGTCATACGATTGATGAAGTCGCAGCCAAAGAAACCACGAAATCTTAATCGGAAGAGCCTATTGTTTGGAAATCGGGTAGTTTATGCGACTTTACAACCCACTGTTTTTCGTGGTGATGGCCTTAAGTGCCCAATCACCTAATCTACTTGAACTGCGATGATCTTTTGGACTATGACACTGCGGAACATGATGGAAAATCACCATCACGATCTCTGTGGTTCGTCAGTATTTTATCTCCGTGAGCATCTACTGATCGTCAGAATGACACAGGTACCCAAATTACTTACGCTGGACCCTCAAACACAAGCTAAACGGGAAGTTTTGCACATGCATCTTTACAGCTTGTAATTGTAAGCAGAATTCCAGGCATCATCTGCCACATAGAGTGTAAAGGCGCGAATTGGTCCTACATACCCACATAGTGCAAGCGAATGCCATTCAGTATTCGCACAATGAAATGGATCCCACGAAATCTAGGGCGTTTTCATGTCACCGCTTCGTAGAGTAGAATGTTAATATATAAGTAACTATTCTACAAATAATCTACATGGGTGATTTGTTCTCGTGAATGAATTTTCACGGTCATCGGATACCGGTGACTCAATGCGTTGCCAAATGCTATAAGATTTCGCGAATTGCGGCAGAAGGTAAAATGCTCACAATGGACGGTATTTGTGGATAGTTCTCTAACTGAAGTAATTCACTGAACTTTAAGGAAGCCAAATAGCCTATGTGGATACAAAATATGTGGTGGTGCCATTCCTGCAAACAACTTTTGTTATTGATGTCCACCTGACTGGTGAAATACGGAAGTATGTTCTCAGGAACCGTCGCGTGCGCGAGAAACCCTCCAGTTTTGCGGACGATATAAAAATCGCTCACACATTTCGCCGCTCTGTTAAAACTCTTGCCTTTTGCTGAATCCAACTTGAATTAGAATCGGCTCGCCTGTGCCATGAGCTCTTCTTATTCTAAGTCCCATACATCTTCCTTATGCTGCTCCTTCCAAGCTGATACGTGCGCAATTATTGGAAACCCTGTCACTCATTCCGAGGATATCAAAGATCTTAGTATTGTATACTCTTGTACATTTTCTCACCAAGTTCAGTTCCAGGATGCCAGGACAAGTATGGTCTGATTTCAAATATTACCCTCTTTCATCTTCTAGACACAAAGGTTGCAACTTTCAAGATATGCGTGGGACAAATTGTGGAATTCTGCCCTGCTTTCCCTGATCTTTATACCCAAAGTTTACTAACCAAAAATCACGCTCACCGATCAGCCCATCTCCTACCGCTCCCGCTGCATAATCTTGAGCCTTGAGCCGCTGTTGCCCGGACAGTTAATGCTATAGTTAACTCTTCTACACCGTCCGTTGCACTGAAATGATTTTATAGCGGAAGCTGGGCCAAGCGTTTAAGTTCCGCAATCGAGAGACCTTCTAGTGCGCCCTGCAGCGCGTAGAAGCCTGCCCCATTACTACTTCCCGGTTTACGAGACTCACATCTGGAAAAGTCTCCCGGATAGGTTCAGAAATATCACACACTAACATACTTTTTCGCAACCTGTAGATAACCTCCTTGCGTGTGAAGCCGCAGGCGCCCTACATAATACCCAACTACTGCCAGCTCTCCTTTACGAATCGGGTAGAAACCACCTCTGTTTTTGATTAAGATACATTGGTGGACGAAAAAAGAAGAAAAAATATTTAAATAACAATTAAAAGATTAAAACCCTCCTGTTACCTTATCTTGCTACCTCTTCAAGTTTCCTGAAGCAACAATTACCCCGGTGGGTCAGGATGTGCTACATAACTGGCCCGGCTACTTCCCGAAATTACCTGGACCAGGTACCTTCCAAAGGAGTCTCAGTTCTGGACTACCGTATCCAAACTGTTAAATGGGTAGTGCTTCATTTTGCCCAGCCATAACCAACATGAACCAAACAAAAGTCAGAGGCTCCCATACCTGAGAACGTATCTTACACAACAACACGCAACACCACACAATCCATTCAGCACACGCATATAACATTGCGATATGTCTTTGCTCGACTCGGTAGCTCAAGCTCTGTCATATTTTATTCATGATTTAGATGCTCTGGGCATCTCCGACCTGTTTTTATTGTAAGAATGGTAGATGCCGCCTCAGTGGCCGCCTCCACGACCTGCTTTTCTACCGGATGTTTGCCGTTTGCTTGTTTAAGATGACTGAGCTCTTTTACTGGCCTGACTTTCCCTCTACCGGGTAGAATTATCTGGTAGTTGGATTTTTTAATTAGCGCATAAGCCTCAGTTGTGACTGCCTGGTGGCATGCCAGCTTGCAGTTCTGGTAGCACGCACAAGGACTGAAAACCTCCTGTGAGGGTCGCTTCGTCCTGCAACAAGGTTACTCCTGTTGCACTGCACCATGGTGCGCTATTATACCCGCTATTATTTCAGTAGCGTGGGTGCTTGACCCACCGCCGGTGGTTCTGAACATGTCCTATTATTCGAGGAATTAATGAAAAATCGGTGCTGTTTTCTCTTTTTTTTACCGCTGCGGGTAGTTGTCCCGGCAGTGTCCTTTAACTGGCAATGCTATGAACTACAGACGTTGAAGAAACTGACTTTTCGTCTCTTAAAAAAGAAGTTCCAAAAGCAGATGGAACAGCCTGAAGACACTCTGCAGTGTCCACGGCTTACACCGGCCTTAAGAGTTGTATCTGCTTTCGTCGTAATTTGGGTCGCACCGCGCCAAACTCACTTCGTCAACCAGAAGGACACACGTACATACCTACTTTTCCAGCGCTAGACACACAAAATGATGTATATTTATGCGCATTCATTAAATTCCTAACCCCTCACTAACATTCAATGCTAGCATCCAAAAGCATTTTCGCCAAGCACCACCTGTTATTTGAAGCAGCTAAGGACCGGTTCTCTTACATTCACATTCTTGTCTAGATTATGTTACTTTCCAACTCTCCTAATAATTCCAGAATAGCCAATCAATCATCTCGGAAGTCCATTTCAGTAAGTCTCTATGCATTTGGTTTCCCTTACATACACCACCTCCATGCTCTAGATCTTTTGTATTTTATACCACATTGGCAAAATAAGGCCATGCTCGAACGCTGGTCTACTAAGTACAAATCCACTCCCATCGTGTCTCAATAAATCACTTATTTTCATCGCCCTGGTTGTAATGAATGTTGAGGTTTTCCCTCTAATAATGCAAATTATCCTATCTCATGTCTGCTCTGACTCACTAGACTCCACTAATTACATCCAATTCGCCTGTCCACCTAGGCTTCGACCTTCGGCAGTACCTGGTTTGGACGCCCCGTTTGGCTGGTATGTACACCACCTGGCCTATGATCTGCATTCACATGGGTCCCCAACCGGACCTAAAAAACTGCCAGCGGTCTTACACCGGCCACTTTCTACCTCTACGGATTTCCTTGCTCAACCTGAAGGAATCCCGCTGGTCAACGAATTGCCCATCCCAGCTCAATGACCTTAAATATGACGTCCGTTTTGAGGCCGTCCGAAACCCTAACTATGTCAGGTGTATGATAATACAGTACTGACATACCTAGTTTGATAGCACACACGCTACTGCTCCCTTCATACCATCGACCAAGCCCTCTCGCCAACCCATTCCAAATAGCCTCAAATACAAGCAAACTCATCACCTGGCCCCAGCTGTCTCTAGGACGCGTCAAATCCAATCTGCCGAGATTTCATTGGGATTTAACCTTTCGGCGAACTTTTAGTCTGTGATCCTCACAAAGTCATTAATTTTCTATGCAGATTGCATTGCGGCTTTTGTTTTGTCACCAACTCATTCTTCTAAGGAATTTCTATACCCGATTCCACTACAATGGCGGCACCAATGGGTTCCTAAGTTTCACTGTACACCATGATCCTGAGATCCTGCTACTACGTTTAGTCTGTGATCCTCACAAAGTCATTAATTTTCTATGCAGATTGCATTGCGGCTTTTGTTTTGTCACCAACTCATTCTTCTAAGGAATTTCTATACCCGATTCCACTACAATGGCGGCACAAATGGGTTTCTAAAGTTTCACTGTACACCATGATCCTGAGATTCCTGCTACTAATTATCATCATTGCTAACCTCACAACTTACGCTACCTCCCTCACTTACGCATTTTGTGAAATTGGCCATAAGCCTAACAGTCCACGGTCATGAAACCTCAGCAGTGATTTTAGGTTTTAGTTCAAATTGACCGAATAGAGTGTGCCAAATCTGCTGCTCCACCAGGTAACTCAGCCTGCTTCCTAATATTTCAGAATTCTCACTTTCCTTGTCATGTGTGATACAGGATGCCTCTTGCACTCCTCTCTCTCATTCTGTTTTGCCCACCACATCCATATCATAATAGTATGGTTTTAGTCTAGCTTGATTTGCTCCCCAAAATAAAAAGTCCAAGTAACTGCGCTTCCCTGGTGGTTTGGGCGCCACCGCCAGGTAGCAAACGTCCTCTGTTTGTGAAACTCCCCTTTGTTGCGAAATTCTCGGTGCCCACAAATCCTGCCTGCCATGCTTCCATTTTGTTTGCTACATTATAATTATACCCAGCGTTATGCCACCGACTAGTTGGGGGCAAGCATTATTACCACCTCTCTCAGACCGTCGGTGCACGTCTTGTCCAAATAAGCCACCTGGGTTTCGCTATCTTGTGGTCACTCTGTCTTTAATTAGTGTGGACTTCGGGTCACATTTTGAAATTGGTAGCTCCTAAATCGGTTTATAGAATCCCATGTAGTCTCAAAATTTGAGTTTTGTACAATTTCATTATTTTGTTACTCCATTCATTATACCGCCTAGTTGAATAATCTACAATAGGATGACTTAGCTTTCCGACTCCTGTACGCATAATGTATATTTCTGAAAAATACTTGCGAGTGAAATAAAATATTTTTAATCAGAATGTTGCATTTCATGGTGTTGATTTTCCCTGCGAAGCAACGGTGAACGGCAGTAATTTTCCTTGTGCCCTGACTACTCACGGGTAACTTGACTTACGCGCGTTTATTATGACACCGTTTTGTTTCCTTGCTGCTTTTTCCCCTTTTCGTTCATATTAAAGGTCTGCCTTTCCTTCAATAGTTGATTCCAATATTTTTTGTCCGTCCGTCATTTCTTGCAATCCCTTCAGTTGCACCTATTTTCGGGCGTCCACTCGGACGGGAAAGTGAACCGACCGGGTATTGAACCCAGAGCTCCGAATGGGAGGCGGACGCGCTGTCCAATATACCAACCTGACACCTGGGAGAGACTGCCTTTTGTATTGCACATGTACCGCACCTGCCAGATAGCCTTTGGCGAGATTTTTTTCAACGGACGAAACCGCGAAATCTGACTTGTTACGTAACAACAGTTGCTGCGTCGCGCCGCCAAACGAAAGCTAGTCCATTACATCCCAGACATATCGAGTTTTTGCGCAGTTATCTCTCTATATGGCTAACTCACACTGTTACACTGTCCGTATGTTGGTTTGTAGATCGTTCGGTGCTTAATTGTTGTGGCCTCTATAAATTCCTGCTGCTTAAGTGACTATTTTTTGCTCCTATGGATTGCGTCATTAATGACTGTAAGTTTGCTCGATTTAAGACGCTTACCGACCCATTGTTATGTAAAACCATTAACTGTCAGATCTCAATAAATCATTTGCCGACTACGTTTATACGCTCCAACCGCCTATTGGCTACGAACAGCGTGTAATCTAATGGCCGCAATCGTCTAGTGAGATCCACAGCTGCCGGGAGGTTACACTTGACACATGTGCACAGACCAAAACGTACGTTTATCTGGCGTCATTTTTTGCGAATTGCTTTAATTGATCTTCTGAAATTGTGGGCGCATATTTGACTTTGAGCTTGCTGTGCTATGGCTTTGAAAGTGGCTTCACAAACGCTTGCTGAGAAAGTTGGATCCATATCCTTCTCGTCCGCGGTTTTTGAGGTGGCACTAGATCAGTGCTTGGAGGGCAACTACGCGATTTTTGTGATTTCATTCAATAATGAAGACACCGGCGCTGTTTTGCGTTACTAATATGCTCACCAAAAATGCAGCACTAAACCTCCAAAACCAACGAAAAGTTGGGACATCCAGAGTAGCTAACAAGCTGAGCGTACTCGCTAAAAAACAGTACCCGAGGCATCGGCTGTCCTGTGCGCGGAGGCAAAGGAACCAACTGCCAGCCACCTCTTATTTTCCTGACGAAAACTTTAGGTTCCCGAAGTTTATATACTATGGTGATCCTTCTGACCATTGTACATTAGTACTTTCTTTGTAACTTAGCATTACTCAAATTGTACCACTTCGTATCTCTCACTAAATCTCAGCTTGTTCCGCTTCTCTGCATACCGAATAGCTTTTGTTTAAACGAAAACAAAGAAATATGAATGCATCCACACAATACAAATTCTGTACTTCGTGAAAAGCGTGTTCCCTTCTTGCTGTGTCGAGTTATGCTTTCAGCGAATTAACGAGCGGTGATCTACCTTTCAGACTGCGACGGGATAGAAAGTATCTAGGAATATATTAAGGAAGATTCCAGGAAGGAGATCGATTTAGATTTATTGTGGTGGTAATAGCTAACTGTACCAACGAACTGTGAGTTGTATCATCTCGCCTACTTTATCTCACTTGATTTAACCACTTTGAACTGGTATTTGCTCACGTTATCCACTACAATACCATCGGTTTCCGGTTAGGCCATGCCTAACGGAAGACCAAGTGGGCAATTCACGGATTCCCGGATTCACCGATTGATACACAGGATCGAGGCTTTTGCCCAAGTTTCCCGGGTCGGTTTTGTTCTTGTCGGTCAGTGGCTGTCTATCACCTGAAAGGCACAAGTGAAAAAAGGGTGTAGCACTGCTCTTTATGTTCTCAGCCCGGGGCAGTATGCTCGCCAGCGCGAGGATTCGCATAAATAAATGTCTAATAGTGCTTTAAATTGGGTTCGAGAAGGAGCGTGTACAACCGTCGGAGGAA
>NW_008751937.1:69131-76186 GCF_000715545.1 Opisthorchis viverrini
TGCACGGCAGAAGTCTCTAAACCACGTTTGAGGTTTGGGATTTCTGGCCCAATAGCAGATGAAATCAAAGGTCAACACACAGTGGTCGCTATGCCCCAGTGGAGCGTTAATTGTTACCTGATCAACGAAGTGTCTTTCGTTAGTGATGACCAAATCCAAGAGGGATGGTAGTTGGCCTGCGCGGTATCTGGTGGGTGCAGCGACATTTTGGGTCCAAGCGCTCTGTTGAACGACTTCTAACAGCGCTGCTGCAAAAGGTCCGCCTGATTCGACGCGCTGGAGTTCAATCCACGAGGTCTTTGGGGCGTTGAAGTCACCTACCAGCAGGAGATGAGTGAAATGGTAGTTGGAGGAGAGTTGCTCAAGGATTTGTGTGAGGAATTGGTCATCTTCAGGAGGACTCGAAGAGCTACGGTAGACCACGCCGAGAAGGAGAGTATCGGACCCGCGCAGCGGGATTTGAACCCACATTGCATCGCAGAAGGGTGCAGGGGTGGTGTCAGAGAGGACAATCGGGATTGGTAGGGCCGCATGTAAGTACAGAGCAACCCCACCAGCCCTCCTTTGTTTTAAGTCAGCTCGAAAATAGAGTAACCGTCTATCGAGATCTCCGCGTCAAAGACATCTGGTGTGAGCCAGGTCTCTGTGGGTGCGATTATGGACGGTTTTTCAAGGCAAGCCAACTGTTTAACATCGCCGAGTTTGTTGAAAAGGCTGAGGCAGTTTGTGTACAAGCATTTCAACACTGCCTCTGCTTCCTCCTAGGGTGCGGAGCCGAAAGTTTAGTGACCAGGGTGGTTAGCAGACTTAGTAGTTGTGCACCATGTTTGAGTCTGAGTCCAAGGCTCCAAGGGGGCCTCTGGGGCGATGTCTGCTTCCGGCCATTGTGGTTTCTGGGGGTGCTTTTCGCCTGCGGAGTTTTCTTCGTTCCGTGAGAGCTCGGCTTGCTCGGGCTTTTTGGCACTTCTGAAATATGGACTCCTAGCCTTAGATTAGCCTGCCTGCGTCAGCAAGGTTTGTTCAGCTGCCCGCTGTGATCGTAGGTTCCATGTGGATAGTTGATCAACGTCAAGGTCTTCCTAGCATAAGTTGCATACCATTACGAAGCACTCTGCCGCTTGACAGCGAACTTGCACGATTTTCCGCGACCAAGCAGTTTTAACCGATAACAGCAGTCATCGAGCATTATTTGTTTACAGGTACGGCACCTACATATGTTTTGCATTCAAAAGGGCCATTTAGGTTCTAGTATGTTCAGGGAATAATTTTAGCTGAAAAACTATCCGAAAGTTCCGACCAATGAATACGAGTCCCCTTTTTCCGGAATTCGCGATTTCTAATTACATCAGACACCGTGTTCACAATCGGTGGCGTTTATTGACCTTGAATATTTGCTCACTTAAACAAATCACCAACGTAGATACTTTGCAACAATAGATGCACATATACAATATGCGTAGATAATAAATGCTACGAAGTGGCAAGCCAGAAAGTGCCGTGGCTTTCGAACAATCCGCTAAACGACCAATATATTCCAAAATCTCAAGACGTCCATTTTGAGCCTTTTCTCCGTTACCGGTGGATGGATTGGTTAGGTAGTGTGTACCCCTAGCCGCATGTTAGTGGTGTGCGTCGGTTAAGATCGTCCAGCTGTCTGGTGTTATCGACGTAGGCTCTATGTGGCTAGTTAGTTAGGTATCGTGTACCCCTAGCCGCATGTTAGTGGTGTGCGTCGGTTAAGATCGATGAACCCGGAGGACTTTCTAGCATAACTCGGAACCTGTAATGAAAAACTCTGTAAGTTGCCAGTCAACGTTCACGATGTTTAGCAAATAATTAGCGTGCACCACTGGCAACAAGGAATCATCGGCCAAAAGTTGTTTGCACGAATGCGCCTGCGCATAAGTTGCATCTCCAAAGGCCATTTAGATTCTAGAATGTTGAGGAAGTCTGTTCCGGTGGAAAAATACCTGAAAGTTACGTTCATTGTATGTGAGTCAACCTTTTCCACAATTCGCGATTTTTTTCATCCGTTAAGGTATTCAAAGTCGGCGGTGTTTATTCACCTGCAGATTTAGTTCACTTAAACAAATCGCCATAGTAAAGGATTTTCAATAATACAGGAGCATGTACCTTATACATAGACATTCTACACTATGAAGTGGCAAGTCTGAAAATGCCGTAGATTTCGAGAAATCAATCTCATTGTGCGAATAGCCAGCGGCTAAAAACAGTGAATACTTTTCCTTAATTTTGATACAAGAGGAAACTAAACGACAGACTCCCGTACGACCACAGGTGTCTATTAAGTCTGATTCGGCAAAAGCTTGTGGCTTTCTTACTTGCCTACAATATTGCGGTTTCAACCGTTCTGCGTTGAGAAATTAATGTGCTGGAATGATGTCCCTCGAACTGCTCTACCTACAGAGGAGCGGGTAATGAAGTAGTGAAGTTTGAAAGATAACGGGAACTCCAGATGTATCAGCAGAGAGTGAAGAAGGTTAAAAACGGGTGCTAGGCATTTCATTTTCATTTTGTCACTGTCCACACAGTTAACGATAAGTTTGGGCTTCGTTAGCGAGCCAGCAAAACCATATAGTTCTAACGTTCTGGAGTCCTGTATATTTTTACTTTTCTAGAAAAACCGGAAACAAATCTCTAAAGCCAATGAAATTGTTATAGGTCTTTACAGGGATGCGTTGGGTTTATGCCAGTGACAGCTGAAGGTTCGACAGATTTTGCGGGATATTCCGCGTATCGAAATATCAAGTAATTATGGACGCTCCCCCTTTCTTGAATGCACTGTTGTGTATATTACTTCACTTTCGAAATGAATATTCATGAAAGTTTGGTTCCTCAATTTCGCTCGATCCGCTGCTGAATAAGACTGTTAAACTAAAAAATTCGATAATACCGAACGGGGTAAAAGATTTCCGCGTCTCTTCCTGTATAAACACCGCTTATAATGTTGCTGATAAGGACCTTGGTGGCATAAAAGATAACAAGGGGTCCATCGACGCTTGAAAAGTGGGAATTTTTGTCATCTGGGTTTCTTCAGAAGTGCTCCTCTGAGCAGCTGCCTTAGTGCCCAAGACCGGGAGATGGTCGCTGCGGCCATTCGGAGCTTTTCGCGGACACTTCTGCGGAATGACACTCAGTCTGTGGGACCCATCTGGTCAGTCTGCAGCACCCCTAAATTCAGATTCGTTAACCTACAGACACATTGGGCAACACGTAAACTGGCTGGCATTCGAAAGTGACTGCCTCCCTTCGGACGACAAACTAGGCCACTGATTCTGAGCGTTGGGCGCAATGCTAGGGTTGAGCTCCAGTATCATTGAGAAAGTGTAGATTAAGAACATACGTGTAGGCTTCCAAAATGAGTATTCTAAGTAGTGTCTGGTATGATGAGATGAGGCTGTTTCATCATATGACTTGGTTCGAGGATAACCAACAAGCTAACACAGACGTAACAAGATTAATTTACCTAAAATCACCAGCCACGTCTGCTTCTAAGCAGGCTATATGCGATCAGCACATATAGTGTAAATTACAATATCAACGAATGAAAGCAATTGGCCATGTCAACGTTCCTGCGATGGGCCAACGGCTTCATTCGCTCCGAGCAATAAAACAGCCCATTTCGACTCAACATGCACCGCATGCGCCCAAGTTCATCTATCATCCCGATATTCCAGAACAAGCACTTTGGCTTGCCGGCGCAGTGAGGGAACATCAAATGCCACTCACGCTGTAACGAGTGACGCGTGATATCACAGCCTCTGGGAAGGCAAAACAAAGTCGGAGCTGGGTTTCCATGCGGTGCTAATAATGTAAGGCATATTCACAAATTATACAAACCTCGACAGTAGATACTCGTCCAAAACAAATAGTTCACTTGAACTACAAAAGTAGATACCAAAGGAACAAACAGGCTCCCACGTGCGGCAGCCGTACGTGCAAAGTCGGCTACAAATGGCTGGATGATCCCAAGGCGGAATGGATGAAGTTGCAAGGATAAATAAGCGTCAGTTAATATGCACACACTAAACACAAAAGTTTGGACCGGGGTTACAAATGGGCACAGAATAAACGTGGATAATTTCAGTTGTCAACGTTATGGAAGATACACACCCAATACGGCAGTTTGTGTCATGAATCCTTTAATGATTTAACACGTAAAAGATGGAGCTGTTACACCCACGCATGCGCGGTTGACGAATGCCTAATTATGTTTATTTTCCTTTTGGTCGTCACCATCACCATCATCATCAAATACAGTAACATCAGTGTTGGCACTGGTACTTCATTGCCGGAATTTTCATCTGGATCTGCCCTACTGGTCCCCGGAACCCATGCAACGTTTAAGATTATCGTGTGACTCCATTGCTTTGAGGTCCCGCAGACACGTTTGCGAAGACCCTATTCATCCATTTTCTGGTACATTACTATATACAACTGAAAACTTACAGGGAATCAGGCCCTCCCGAGGCAAAGCAGCACAAATTAACCGTCTTTCATGCCAAAACACGTGGTACACTGGGGCCATACTTGCTGGGGGGATTCGATATCTAAGAGTGCGGAACCACGAAGGATGTCATATACGTCATTCCTCTTTTTCTCAATTTTCGATTTCAAGGGAAAACGAATTCTGCCCGGAATCCGGAAGAAAATGAATTTGGTTCAGCACTAACAAAAGGAATTCTTATTATTGTTGACATCGTGGCACTCCAGATTTGGCTGGTAAATCGCTGCTCAGGGGTTGAAGCCTCACTGCAGTGTCCTCATTGGAACGGCTTCTCATGTTCACACAGGGTGCCTATCTGGGCGCCGGTGCGGATTAGCAGAGTTTGCTCGGGTACATCAGCAGAAACACTTCAATATATGACTGACACTCACAGTGTTCAAACCTACTCGTAAAAGCAACTGTTGTTCGGCATAAATTTACAGAAGGTACTTGCTACCCTCAGTAAGTTTGGAACGAAAACCGGTCATAGGTCAGTGTACCTCTGCTAAACTTAGTCAGCCTGGAGTTGTGTTGGATTCTCCAGTCATGAAGAGCGTTCATTGCACCTCCTTACAGACGGAAGAGCGACTTGTACTTCACAAGAAGTGCTTTTAGTCAAATATGGTTTGAAACTAGTCGGCGCGAAACTAAATACGGTAAATGTTACATCGATATATGCCAGCTCTCATAAAAACAGACCACAGAACGCAATGGATTCGACCGCTTACCTGCCGTTAATGAAGCAAAATAGCTACCTTCTGCAAAATCAAGGCCATGCCAATACCGACACACTCTGGCGCAACAGCTGCAAAAGCACCAGATATGTCTGCAAAATACGCCAAAAAATTCATTTTCAGGACGAGATCCGCTGGAATCGTAAATGTTAAAGCTAACAGTTAGAAGTGGCGAAACCCTTGCTCACAAATATACAGACTTCCAGCACGTAAGAAAGCGCAATAGGGCAAACAGTGCGGATGACGTTACTTTTCCGCAATTGCGTGGTGGATCGGAGTGATGTGGTAGCAAAAAATTTCAGCCAGCCTAGTGACATGGCCGATTATTCAACCACAAAGAAAATCCTAGAAAGTTAGTAGCTGCCGCCAAACTTTGGCATTTCCAATGAAACGCTAGTTGAATGTAATATCTCCTCTCTCAGGAACGGCGTCTTTAGATTGTAGTGGTCTGGCTACATAAAAAGCTACTTTACTGGGAGTGCGTGGCAAAGAAATGAAGACAAAACGCTGGATTGTATATACAGTGATAGGGGTCAGATGGAATAGTTGTCCTCTCAAAGCAATTCGTCGTAGGCCCAGGTCAGGGAACAGATAATAATCCGTTCCTGGTTGTCCGTAGGTCCTCTTCTGAAGAGTCACCACACTTACTAAATTCCGAAATTCTGAAATACTTCGATATCGGAGTTGGCACATGAAACCCGCGAATGACTGCTGTGAGCGCGAGAAAAAGCAGAAGAGAGAGTTAGAGCACATGATCATGTTTATATTGAGTGAAATTGTACAGGTGCGCGTTTTTTAGCTTCTCGTATTCAAACAAAAATCGATCAGGCAATCGAGCAAATACGTAATGTCATAGTGAAAGCAAAGGAAAGACACAAACACCACAGCCAAAAAACCCGTGGGGATAACTGAGGAGTGGGATATAATGGTAATATCTCATTAGACCTGTTGAATCCTATCTATTTTTTGGCCTTACCAAATGTAAGCCATTGCTTTCCCCTCACTATGCAACCGCAGACTATTTCAAGACTGGGGGACCCGTAATTGCGGGTATTGAAAATTATGGTATCATATGAAATAAAACGGAATGAGACTGAGAGTAATTGACGGGGCCAGAAAACCCCCATTTAACAAACATGCCGGAATAACTAACCAAGAAGACGCCCCTGAGCATGCCATTCCAAGTTCAGTACCATTTTCGGCGATTAAATGCATATCTTTTGTGAGCATGTAACAGGCATCCTCCACCGGATCGGTTTTGTCCAGGTTGCTTTATTGGCAGCGATTCGCGTTTCTCTCTCGAAGACCCCCTTATTTTGGCCTCAACAGGGATTAAAGTCATACACGCATAAGAAAGACCACATATTTGTGCGAGGTAGTCCATATTTTTAACATACTGCCGTAATAACTTTCAACATAGGGGTATCGGCCGGTCGTGTGCACGGTAAGATGGGAAATATTTTGACCTTGCGGTGGCGTCCAGGAGACTGCTTCATTCTGTATATTATTACAAGGTGAACTGTGGTAATCCGACTGTGATAGCTGACTCTGACAAGTGAAGTATGGAAGTTTCCTCGTACCCGTGGACGGCCACTGAATTAATCGAGTGCGAACGCACTACACCCTTTGAACCAATCAGAATTCAAGAAATTCACCCTAAGAGCCGTGCACATGGGACGTTACGCCGCAGGCTATTGACACGCCGAAATTGAGTTCGCCGTGCGTGAAAATAGCACAGCATTACGTCGCAGCCAAATACAGCTTTGGCAGCCCGCATCTGTGAAGTCATTTTGTCCATGACGAACGTTTTGACT
>NW_008751937.1:76667-78185 GCF_000715545.1 Opisthorchis viverrini
GGTCTTGAATATCGTGTGGATTGAGTAGATTTAAACAACTTTCAACAAAACTGCGGCCGTTTGGGAAGATCTCATACGCCCGAAAAATTACCATCAAATGTTAAAACTTTATGTTAAAGTTTTCCTCCTTCGAACCACGGTTTCAGAGAAATTTTCGGCGTGCGTCTAGCCCACGGCGGACGTTACAGTGTGAGATAAATGTCACGCCGCGCGGTTCGTTCTGCATTCTATTTTCCACGGTTATCTTCGTGTTGTGATTGAATCGTCTTTGCCACAGTCAGGCGCACTTGTTAAAATGCCACCCTTGTTATTATACTTGGATTTCAGTGGTCATGCTTTACAGCACGAAATTGAAGATCAACCTGCACTTGATTTTCTTCGCGCCGAAATAGGTTACCTGAGTTTCAGGAAACTGTCTGTCGATTTATCCGAACTCGCAATGACTCACAATAATAGAAAGACGACCGACGTTTGCAACTAATGCAGGAAAGTATTGGTATGGGTCGTTAGGTGATACAACGGTTCGAAGATCTGTCCGAACCAAGCTGTTAGGTGATTTATTACATTCGTAGGGACATTGTGTGGGAATCGATAAAGAGACGAGAGTATATTCAGCACGCATAACTGGTACTGTTCGTTTGTACGCCACTTTACTTTGGATGAACTGGTCATGACCTCCCCGTCTTTTAATATGGTTCATTCTCATGGACATGCAGTCACTGAACACGTCACTTGCAACTCACGGAGAGGCACCCGCAGTTTTGGAGCATTTGACGTTAATCGGAAGTCACACCAACTCCGGTTGTAATGTGACAGATGAGGTCAATGCACGAGTCTGCAAGGTTGATGTCGCATTTGCTAATTTAAATTAAGAAGCCTGCACCACGAGTGAATCAGGTCATTATCATCATCGACAGCATGAAGTCAATGTTCATCACCAGTTGACCATCGTTCTGCTTCCACCAGTTTGGATTGGGCATGGAAAACAGCACTCTTCGGCAAACGATGGTTCGGCATACGCGACACATGTCTGGACCAACGCAGCTTTTGTTGCTGGACACATTCTTCAATAGAGGTAGCCTTTGCGCAACCGAAAACTCGCCCTCTAATCGCTCCAACATGGATTCGCCGACACCAAGCCACATGAGCTATGGTTCTGAAACGACGGTTCGCCGACACCAAGCCACATGAGCTATGGCTCTGAAACGACGTTTGTCGAGCACCTGAAGGCGTCTCGGTCCCGCTGTTTGAACAGGCCAATCCTCATAGCCATACAACAGCACAGCCTGATGTACACGTCCATTGAGATTCAGGAATAGACCGCTTTGACGCCATAGGTGTCCCGAATGAGCGAACGCGACGCAAGCCTGTAGATTCGTGCATTGACCTCATCTGTCACATTACAATCGAAGCTAGTGCAACTTCCAGTTTACGTCAAACCAAAACTTCGGGTGCCTCTTCATGAGTTGTAAGTGACGTGTTCAGTGACTGCATGTCCATGAGGATGACCTTGCGTTT
>NW_008751937.1:79468-85439 GCF_000715545.1 Opisthorchis viverrini
CTGCATACTCATACTCGCCGGCAGAATTCCGCCCTCATGAGATATAAATCTAAAATAGGCACCTCTGATCACCAAATTATGTGACACTCGACGAAGTTGAAAGTAGCTTTCAGATAAAAAAGATCAAAGTGGGACCTATACATTTTTCGCCAGGATGAAACTCAGTTTGATTCTCATGAGTTATTCTCTCCAGATAATCGGCAATCTGTGAAAAATAATGCCAGAGGGTACGTTGAATGTCACGACCACTAAGTTGATGCCACAGTGACTTTTTGCCTGGCGTTCTTGAACCTTTCTTTGAGATTAGGATCACTGTTGGAGCGCCACATTGCACTTATACTCTTTCTACTCAAATCCCTAGTAGTCGCCAGACAGAGCTTCCGCACCTCGAAAGTGCGGCGCTGCAGACTTTTGTCCCGTTGGAGAAACAGTACTTTACGTTGGATTTCTGTTGATGACGGCGGGCAGATATCGATAATCATAATCATCGACAGCACGTCCACCAATGATGCTTCGCTACCCTATAACCTGCATTCGTTTGAAGGCCTTATTGTGAAAGAATGAATGAAAGTGGACGGGTAATGGACTTAGTGCCAGCGTACTACAATCTTACCGAGGTGTCCACACCTCCATGACATTCATGTCTACACCTCCAGACACTCATTCAGGCTTCCGCACGAAAAACAGCATTCTTTTTGGTAAACGATGGTTTAGCGTGCGCAATACATGGCTTAACTAACAGCTTCTGGGGCTGGACACGTTCTGCAGTGGAAGTCACTACTACACGACCGAAAACTCGCTTTTCGATTGCCTCGTTACGGCATCGCCGACACCAGTCCACGCAAGCTATCATTCTGAAATCATGATTGTCGTACACCTGAAGATGTTTCAGTTCCACTGCCCAGACAGGCCAAGTCTCACAGCCATATAAAGAATACGTCGTACTGAAGCCTGATACACATGTATTTCGAGATCCAGGGACTCACCACTTCGATACCATAGATGTCTCAAATTAGATATGCAAATTCGTGCATTGACCTTATCTGTCACATTACAATCGGAGCTAGTGCAACTTCCAGTTTACGTCAAACCAAAACTTCGGGTGCCTCTTCATGAGTTGTAAGTGACGTGTTCAGTGACTGCATGTCCATGAGGATGACCTTGCGTTTTGTGGATCCAAATTCCTTGCGAAAGGACCGGAAGATTTTTGTGAGCTCCTCCAAAATCACTTGCGCATTATCTGCTTCGAAGATGAGGATGATGTCTGCATATTCCAGATTGACAAGGTTTTTGTCAGGGATTAACTGAGCACGAGTGTTTTGAAGGCCTTCCGTTCGCGTCGTAGTGTTATAAGTCACCGGATTAAATAGGAATGGAGAGAGTGGGTACTCTTGACTGGTACCTTTTTGTTTTCGGAAGCTATTAGGGGGCTCTCCGTATTTTCTCACACGTCCGGAAGTATGAAGAACTTATTATGTTCACAGATTTTCGTGGCATTTCTTGGTGGACTAGTGTGCCAGGGAGTACAGACTGGCCAACCGAGTCGAATGTGCAATGTACATTCAGGAATACTACATCCATGGGTCGTTTGTATGTAGGACGTTGTTCTATCACCTGACGGATCGTGGAGTCTTGGTCAATGCAACCCCTACCTAACCTGAATCCCGATTGCTGCTCTCGACTCAGTGTCTCACGAAGTACCACAGAGCGGCGAAGCACAAGTGACCCAAAAAGTCTCTATGATGGGGGTCAGGCTGATTCCCCTGTGGTTACGACAATCACCGTGGTGAGATGGCTCGGTGGTTGGAGCGCGAATTTACTGATCGGAAGCTCTGTCTTTCGAACCCGACGTCTGCATCTCTAGTTCCCATGTCCAGGGTCGGACAGTAACCCAAACCTCGTGATTCCTTCGGATGGCATGGCAGCCAGGCTGTGAAAGCTGATCAGTTTACTTTACCACACTCATCCCGAGCTTTGTTTTTGAAAGTGGACACTGTCGCCGACTCTCTCTAGTTGTCTGGGCAGTCTGTTTTTCCCAAACGCAAGTGAACAGATCAGATAAGCGCTGGCTAAGCACTTCACTCCCGTCTTTGAAGAATGTGGGTTGGAGGTCATCCGGACCAGAAGCTGGGTGGCAATTGATGCAACCTATGCAGTCATAAACCTCCGAGGTCGTAGGCTGTTCCACGTTCACCGTCCAGATGTGGGCTCCAGATGAGTGGCAGCTGGTAGCTACGATAACTGTTGTTCGAAGTATTTGGCCCAGTCGTCGTCAGGATGGTCGCTCCACTTTGATCCTTAATGGTTCCGCTCACAGTTGGTTTCCGGGGGGTCATTCGCTTAGAGCAACTGGCTTTCTAGGCCTCCATCATTTCCATCGCCTTTCGTGTTCACGTGACTTCAAGGTCTGCTCGCACACTCACTTTCCCTTGACGTATGATAATTGGTCGGGTAAAAATGTGTTCGGGACCGGTTTGGAGATTTCTCCGATATTTCAGCAGTGCCACTGATACCAAGTGCTTGAGTGGGCCCGGTAGCGCCATGCCACAGGCGAAACTCCCAACAATGTGCAAAGAAGTGACAATTTCATTCCAGTACGAATTTGATCTAATAGTAGAGCAGTTGGAAGAGACTTCAGAAGACGATTCTGGTAAATTTGTTCAACATCGGGATCTGTCAGTCTCTCAGTTGCCAAGCGATTTGTTCACACCTTACGCGGCTCCGGAAAACGAAGGAAGAAGCGACTCTAGCCGAGTGCGTAGAAAGAAAAGAAAGCGTTCAGCTGCCTTCCGGTGCCTAGCTGCCATGCCACCCGAAGGAAGCACGAGGGCTGGGATACTGCCAGGTTGCCCAAGCCTAGACAGGGGAAGTCGAGTGGCGGAGGGCGGATTCGAACCACGGACCTTCCGGTCAGTAAATTCGCGCTTTAACCACTTGGGCCATCTCGCCCCAAGCCGAGTGCGTCCTCGGAATCATCATCATCATCATTGTCAGCTGTAACAGCCATGTACTCGTCGTACAGTGGAATCCACAAATGTGTTCAAAAACGAGTGACAGTCAGTTATTGATCCGCGCCGTCTGATGGCAGTGTGATCAGTCTGTTTTCGTAGCTTGGATGCCGTTGGAAGATACCATCTGGCTTTTTCGGAAGTCAGTACTGCATAAAATCAGCCTACAGTCAGCACACGGCTGAAGCTATTGTTCGTACCGAATCCAATCTATGTCTACCGTTTAATTGGGTTTCAGATGCGCCAAGTCAGCCCACTTGTGCATTCAGATCTCTGGCAACCGCAGTAATAATAATACTAATAATAATAACCGTTCAGCTGTAACACCCTTTCGGTATGTAACTGCCATGCTACCAGAAGGTTTGGATACTGTCCAAGCTTGGACAAAAGGACTAGAAATGCAGAGGTCGGGTTCGAATCACGGACGTTCCGGTCGGTAAGGCCCAATAACCACTGGGCCATCTCACACACGCAAACGACGGTATCTGAGCTTTAAGCTCGTCACAACAGGGCATTCAAGGCGTCAGTTGGGACGTAAGCAGACATGAAAAACAGACAGTGACCAACTTCCCGCTTGTGTGACTGCATCACAGACGTTGCCAGACGAATCGCAGAGAGGCGACTATCAGCGTGTATCCAGTCAAGCAAGGATTCTTCCGACCGGTGACTTCGGACGTTATCAACTGCACATCCTGCCGCAGCGGTCTCTGGATCTCCAATGGCTCGCAGCGGGAAGGGAGTGACGAGCAATGGAGCGGTTAGCTCAATCATCGTGCTTGCATCTTGAATTATTGTTTCTGATATACAGCACACATCAGTGCCGAGCGAGTCTTGTGTAAGGGCAAGAGCGGCTTGCTTCAGAGTCCGGGCAAGAAAGGTGGCAAAATGGGCAGGGTGTCGAGGCTTGAAGATTGATTTCGAGACGCATGAGGATGTCAGTGTCTTATGACGCGCATGTGTCACCCCCAAAGGCGATGCAGGGCGAATGGAATTGTCTTAAGTGCTGGGCCTACAAGGAAAGAGTTATCATGGAGTGTGGAGAGAGAAGAAAAGGTTTGTGAAAGAGGAAGAAGGGAGGCTTCAGTAGTTCCCTTTTTGCACTTTGCCGCCTTGTATTCAATAAGTAAGGTGACCCGGCTGATGGTGAAGCACTGCTCACCAACCATTGAGCTGAATATATTACCGAGCCGTCGAATGTTGAGGATATGACTTAGACACTAGTGGGGAAACCTCTAGTTTACGGAGGTCTTGTGCACGAAGTTGTCTAGTTTTACATGCTGGGACTGGGATCGGACGCTGAGGATTGTCAGATTGGTAGCTCTTTTTTGATTCGATGTTTGGTGGTGCATGGCCGTTCTTAGTTGATAGAGCGATTTGTACGGTTAATTCCGATAACGAACGGGACTTTGGCTTGCTAAATAGTACGCCTGCCCTCGGTGCTCGTACAGGTAGCGGTGGTCGTTGCCTCCCTGGAATGATGGTGCTGTTCGCCGGTGGGTGCGGCGCAGGTGTCTACTTAGGGAGACAAGCGGCGTGCCAGTCGCACGAAACTGAGCAATGACAGGTCTATGGTACCGGGGCCGCACGTGTGTTATGATGACGGTTTCAACGAGTTTGGGATCCTAGCCCGAAATGGTTTTGTAAACTGAACCATAACCGCCGTGACTGGGATCGGGGCTTGCAATGGTCCCCCGTGAACGAGGAATTCCAGGTAAGTACAAGTCATAAGCTTGGGCTGATTACGTCCTTGCTCTTTGTACACACCGTCCGTCGCTACCACCGATTGAATGGTTTAGTAAGGCCCTTGGATTGGTGCCATTGCTTCGGCAGCTCGACCGGTGCTGAAAAGACGTCCAAACTTGATCATTTAGAGGAAATGAAAGGTTTCCGTAGGTGAACCTGCGTAAGGATCATTACAGTACATAAAGACCAAACACCTCACATAATCTGAGCGTTTGGCACGGGTTGTCGTGTCCGTTAGTATTGCAGACTTGCCTGCTCAGGGCAAAGTGATTCTAGTTCCGTTATCCGTCTCGCGGCAGTCTGCCGCATGTGTTCTACATGTTCTACAAGTATAACTACACATGTTGCAGCGTTGTCTGCCCAGGATAGAGCGCTTCTGGTTCTACGAATTCCTGGCTATACCTGGCACGTGTACTCAGTGCCTACGTGTAGTCGCGTTTCGGTAGGACGCCTGCCCGTCTGATGCTCTCGGTGTGCTCGTTTCCGTTGGTGGCCAGTCCGCATTGGGGGTGACGGGATGTGCTGTCAGCACGGACAATGCTAGGTTTAATGAGTGAGCATGTGTTTCGAGCTGCGGCTTACCCACCGCCGTGATGTTTTCAGACCTTTTTACACTGTTGAAGTGTTTCAGGCTGGCATGGATAACTTATCTCGCTGCCCCGACATGCATCCGGTGTTCCACACTGCACACGGAGTCGCCTGGCGGTGCCTTATCTCGGGTATGACTGATAACGCCTCGGTTATCTGGGTTACCAGTTGATCGAGGTGGGTGCAACTCTGAGCGATGAATCACTCGGCTCGTGTGTCGATGAATCCTTGTGCGTGATTTAACTCTATTTCATAACTTGTATAAAAGTGCATCTTGCTGTTTCGACAAGGAGTTCAGTATCTTCATTGGCTTCTCTCTCAGGCAGAATGGTAGAACCGAAGTATCGAAACGCATCGACACGTTCAATTCCATCACTGCTTATGTCACCTTTGAGCGTGTGCTTGCATGGTAAGGTATTTTTCCTCACGGGTCAAATGAGTCTTGCAGCTTTGGTTAACCTCCGACACCTATGGCTCAGGCGTGACGCCAGTTTAACTGTCTGTTACGAATAGAATATCGATTCTGATTGAGCGCGAGAACAAGAATGAATGGCGTAGAATGAATAGCGCTTTACTTGTCTAAGAATAGACGTACATAAGCTGAAAATGAGGGCGAAAGCATGGTTAATACA
>NW_008751937.1:92701-142868 GCF_000715545.1 Opisthorchis viverrini
CGCAGTTGAATTAACATCTAATGGTTTCATTTCGGCAGGCATGATGAATCGTTCCAATCGCGACGCCAAAATGTGGGAATTGAGTTTCGTACGTATATCGGTATAACCGGACGAACTAGAAATGAAGAATTCAGCGAGGCGTAACAACCAGCACGTATGTATTCGAATTGGCGAATATGTGCAGCATATATGGAATATTAAAACAAGAGAATAATGAATAGCGCAACGAATAGAGTATCAGTCATGTTCATCACATAAACTCACCAAGTAGTTGGAGCTTACCACCTGAAGCATTTCTGGCAGTGTTGATTGTCGTCTGAGTTCTGGTGATCCGATCTTTCTCCAGGTGCGCCGGGAAACACTCGTAATATCAGAAGCCGCGTCGAGCTGCAATCGAATTGTGCTTCCGTTTGCTCTGACTGTGACATACTTGCGACGATCATCGATCTGGTTATCGAATGTTGAGAGTATTGTGTTAAAACGTGGTTCTGATTGGCTTCGTTTATTTCGTGACCTCCGGGGTTGACTGCGCCTTTGGCTAGCTTTCCGCGTCCGGCACTGGCTTTCCTTGTGCCCACGTCGATTGCACACTGAACATTTGTGCTTTTTATACGGACACAATCGCACAAATTGCCGTTTGCCGCATTGCCAGCATGCTGACGGAGGCTTTGCTCAATTCGACTTTGTCACCACAGGAGGTTGGTTCGATGTCGTCTTGGCGATGTTGAAATCAGGGTTGGATAAGGGCTTCTCCGACATGGGCGTGTCGTGCTTAAGCTTTAAAAGGCGCTGGCACTCATGGGTAATAGACTGCAGCGTTATCTCGGAAGTTTGTTCAATCTTGCTCAATAGTCTCGCCCTGATATCACTGTCTGAGTGCGACTGAAGACCACATGAAAATAAGGCACTTGAACTGGTCTTCCGTCATGGCAGATAACTTGAATTGTTCGCATTCAAGGTTGACTCTACCGGCATAAGTGATGTAGTCTTCGGATTCTTTTCTCGCCAGTTTCATACATTGTTAGCGAATATTAAACAAGGACGAACGCTCACCGAAAATCATTGAAAGTTGCTGCACGGTTTTGTCAAAACTGAAATCTCGCGTGTTCTTAGGCAGGATAAAGTTGGAATACCGTGTGTGTTCCGTTGTGCCAAGCTTTCTGAGCAATAAGCATACTCTCCAGGCATCATCTTTGTGCTTCAGTTCGACTTGGAAAACATCTTCGTAACGTCTGAACCACGAATCGACGGTCAGGCCGGCATCAGGGTCATAACGGAATTCAGCATCTACGTAACGTCTGAACCCCGAATCGACGTTCAGGCCGGCATCAGGGTCATAACGGAATTCAGTGATACTGTTGGCAATCAAGTCGACTGAATCTGTATCTGGATCGGAATCGGGTGGTTGGATTTTCAGTTGCTGCGTCAATGTTTCCACCAAACGTAATTGTGCCGCTTCAAACTGGTTTTGTTGTCGCAGCAGGATTTCTTTCAACGCTTAAGCAGTTATTGTCATGATTCTGTGGGTTCGGGCGTCGCCAGTCTGTTATATCTGCTGATTCGTCAATCTAAGGTATCTGCTGCTGACCCGCTCCAGTGCCTAGTGTCGGAGAGAAAAGACTCACAGGAGGGAACACAGCTGTATTCCGAACAAGCGAGTGAGTGAGAGTGCAAAAGTTACAACGGCCCCACGCTATTTAAAGGGGACTTTTGATCCAGGCTGTCTGATAGGCGTTAGTGATCACCCGTCAACATCGATCGTGCCTCTGTGAGAAGCCTGAATGCTGATCACATTCGGTCGTGCTTCTGTGGCCGCAAGAACACTCATCAGGTCTTGCTGAATTGATTGATTGATTGATTGGCCTGGATGCTTGCCGGCTTTCCAGTTGAGTTTTTGGTGGAGCAGTAGGTTCCGGGCGTTCTGAAGTTGCTTTCAGGAATCTGACCTTCCTGATAGTTTGGTAGTAGGACTGTACATCTCCCCATGCAATTGAGCTGTCCACTAACTTTACTAATATAACTAGTTGTATTGTTGCTGCCGTCATATTTGTGTCCTCTAGAGGGACCATCTGGAAGCAGCGACTGATATGGTCTCATCTAGAAAAGCTTACCAGTGGATATGCTTGAACAGGGCAGGCAGCATTTAGCCCGTCCGTGAACTGGTCTCTCCAGGGTCAGCTGGTTTAGTCCAATAAGCGTTTCCATCTGCTTGTCCATTTTCAATTTTTTCCGTTCAGCGTCTTTCACAAACAAACTTTTCATGCACCTTACCATTCAATCACTTATTTCCTATTCGAATTCTCCTCAGCAATGTGTTTGGGTATCTTCAACCGGTGGAGCTTCTGTTGAATCCATCTGGTCACCATAGTTTCGGATTTTATCATCTCTTCTATCTTCTTGGCCTACGATATGGCTTTGAGCTCGGGATAGGTCAGTGGTTAAGGGACGAAGTTCCGTGGTTCGAACTTAACCCAAGCCTTTTTGCTTCCTTCAAATGGCATGGCAGCTATGCATCGTAAAGTTGTTTCAGTTAAGCGCTTGCTTTTACTTTTATCTCATCAAAACCTACGTATGCCTTGCCAGTTTTCTTTTCGGCCATCTTTTTCTGTTCATTTTTGAGGTCGCAAAGGCACAGGTTGTCAAGATTAGGTTGGCAGCTGGTTTAAAAGCATCTGTATGGATCGAACACAGACGGCGGAAATGACAGGTTACTACGTAGACTTCTATGCTATCTGGCCCGTGTTTTGTCAATGAAGTTCTTCAGTTGTGTAGTGAAAGCATGCTGGTCGGCTGATGCCCCAGCATGTACAATTCTTCTCTAACTTCTCACACAGTTTCCACGCACGAGCTTACTGACCCCCGTGGTTCGAACTCGACCTCTGCCTGTCGACTTTCCCTGCCGTGGCTCGGGCAACCTGGCAGTATCTCAGCCCTTGTACTTCCTCCGGATGGCATGACAGCTAGGCACTGGAAGGGTGTTACAACTGAATGATTATTATTTTATTCCACACGCTGATATATGGTTCCATTTTTTTATTGCAGAGATCTATCCATGTTCTTCGTCTATGACTTTCGCTAAAATCTCTGTTTCATTTCGGACAATAGTCCTCTCATGTCTGACCCTTATCCTAAGCCCAGTAGCTGCCAGTCTAACCGGATACACCGAAGCCAGTAAGTAGACTTCATTTGCTCATCACTTTTATTCGCATTGGCAGCACAAATTTCCCTCTTATTCTGTCGATCTTTGCCCTT
This sequence comes from Opisthorchis viverrini, assembly GCF_000715545.1. Lineage (NCBI taxonomy): Eukaryota > Metazoa > Platyhelminthes > Trematoda > Opisthorchiida > Opisthorchiidae > Opisthorchis > Opisthorchis viverrini. The sequence goes on from NW_008751937.1 coordinate 95,954, forward strand.
TTTAGTCTTTGCGTAGGTGGGGCGAGATGGCTCAAGTGGTTAGAACGCGAATTTACTGACCGGAAGGTCCGTGGTTCGAACCCGATCTCTGCCTCTCGACTTCCCCTGTCTAGGCTTGGGCAACCTGGCAGTATCCTAGCCCTCATGCTTCCTTCGGGTGGCATGGCAGCTAGGCACTGAAAGGGCGCTAAAGCTGAATGATTATTATTATTATTATAATCGCAGGGGGCTTGTACTTTTTGAACCTTCTGGGTTGATTATATTTGCAAGGATGCTCGGGTTTTCATGGTTGCATCGTTTCGGATCCATCTTAACCGCTCGTTGGTCCGTCTCTCTGATCCTTCTCAGTGCAACACGTCCACCTGCCCAAACATCTGTAGTGCGCTGCCGCTCGCTTTTTGCCTTATACCACTGTTTATCTGATTGTGACTGCATCCGTCATATGCAACAGTGCTGCGAAATCCGTTCCAGACGTGCCATTATCTAATCCAGTTTCTGGTCTTCCGACAATTGAAGTACTTGTTCGTTTGTTGTGATTAGTACTCATGGCCGGTAAACCAGTCTGGGAAGAGTTAGATGGGGATAGTTCAGCTGACTCTTCATGAAGTTTGTCACCGGATCAACAAAGATGGCCAACTGTCTGTAAGCTTCCAGCAGCTTGAGAATTTCTTTTGTCATCTAGGGCTTATGGATAGTCTCTTAGAGGTATGTTTTTTCACAGTTGTTTCTGAGTCGGAAGTGGTCACCATATGACTGTGCCACGACCCGTTTGAGACCACGTGGAGTCTTTAGCCGTTACCTCTGTGAGTCACTTCCACGAGAACATCATCCGCTATTACTAACCATCTGGACACGTCTAATTGTTTGTGATATTGGCAGGATTGAAATGATTTCATTTATGCATGCTGACGCGGATACAAGCTGGTAACTGTCGCTTCTCCGGTGTCCCCACTTCCTTTGCGCTGCCGCGACACACATCAAGAGTTCTTCTTGGTTTGGGGATTTCCGTAGAACGCTAAGTAGTTGACAGATAGTTCGTTGTTGTTGTTGTTGTTGTTTTTGGGAGCTCTCATCACCTTGATGTCTATTTGTTTGGCATTAAGCACTTGATTGGTAGTATGATAACATGTCAGATTTTTCATCACTCCGTTTCTCTTCATCGCGGACGTTTATACTCATGTGCACAGACAAAGAGCGGATACGTATTCATATTCTATAGTCAAGTCATCATCTGCACACACCCTGTGTCTTTCTATTCCCTCCCATGTTTCACAGTTCTGCCAGAATTTGTTTCGTTACCGCCTGTTAGACAAGTCTACATAGGTTCTCACGTACCCCTGCCGGAAATTCGTATCACTTGTCACGCTTGGCCGCCGCCACCCCTTGGTAATGTCACCTACTACACGAGAGCCAGCCGGACTGCTGGAGGCTCGGGTCCTCGCTTGCATTATCAGATCCCGTTGCATCCATTAGCCAGCTCGTTGATGGACAGTAATGGCTCAACGATAATCCTCTCCAGTGCAGACAGCGCACGCTCTCTTGCGTCCTCTGACTTACACTGTCTTGCGAGCACACAGTTTGGTGCAGTCTTGAGTCCGCCATTCCGCGTCGTACTAGCAGGTAAGCTACTTTGTATATATACGTCATGGAATTTTAGAGCTGAGTAATTCTTTCGTAACTTCAGATGGATTCTATAAGTATGTTCTCAACTTTAGCTCGTTTAACACTTTGGTGGGCCTGTTAGAAGGGTGGTTGAGATAACTGACCTTGAAAAGATTCAAGCCTCCTGCATTCAGTTGGCAAGGATATATATCCGGTTATTGCTTTCTTTTTGGGCTAAGCTTCTTTTAGAACGTCTGGTCAAGTACATCGTGAATTTATACTGCTAGACTGCTCCTTGCTGCCGTTTAGTCCAGAAACCCGACACACATCTCTGGTCTGATGAAGCTGTCAGCTAAACTTTAGGGTGGCCTAAATCTAGTCTAATCTAATCTAGGGACGAGAGGGTTCAGTGGTTAGAACGCGACCTTACTGATCGGAAGGTCTGAACCCGACCTCTGCCTCTCGACTTTCCCTGTCTAGGCTTGGGCAACCTGGCAGTATCCCAGCCCTTGTGCTTCCTTCGGGTGGCATGGCAGTTAGACATCAGAAGGGTGCTACGGCTGAGTGATTTTTTAAGGCCAGGAATTGCAGGAATTCCGGATGTCGGCAAATTTATGCGTCTCTTTCACTCCGTTCACATGAAAACAGTCGTAATGAAGGCTGTCGCTTTCCAGTCTAGAATCATCAATTTTGTGACGCTGAGTTTACTCTGGAAAAACAAACTCATTTGTGCAAATCAGGACGATGTTAAGGGAACACTCAACTGAGCGCGCTGCATAAAGGACGCCTCTCGTTTCAGCTGGTACGGTATTCGAGTAAATCGCAGTACATTTTCTTGGAAAACACTACTCATAAGCTTGCTGAAAACTCAGAACAAATTTCGCCCTTCTTGGGGCTCATCAGGAAGGTGCAGTCCCTGAGTTTCCCAAATCAGACGGAATTCGCCTAATGCTTTTATTTGCACACCAATTTATTTTTACGAGACACTCAACTGAAATCCAGCTTATTCTCTCGTTCCTGATATTCTTCAACTCTGTTGTGCACAAAGATCGCCTTGCGTTTCAGTTGGTACGGTATTTGGTGTATCGTAGCATGTTTTCTTGATAGAACCCATTAACTTTTCCAAATTGTATCGCCTGATGTTTTCTGCTCACTTCAAACGTTCGTGAGGCCATTTTCAGTCGGTTATAAGTGAATTTCCGATCAACTCTTGTTTGAAACGGATTTGCTATGCTCTGGCACGTTTTTTTACCAACTTGTCAAGTTGCCATTCCTCCTCTTTGGGTAGTTTGGTTGCTCCTAGTGGACCGTCCAAATCAAACATGAAACTCATGTTCTGAGATGCAGGTACGAAATTCCAGCCAACTGGTCTCAAACTCCGATGTGTCACTCAATGATTTTGTAGTCCCATTAGAGGAATTAGTGTGTATTTACCTGTGTTGGCTGTTGGCTGTCCATGTAATCGGGAGCTTGGTCAACAGAGGGATGTAGATTGTCCCTTTCTGTTTGCTGTTCACTATCCCAGCAAAATTGGCCTTCGTAATTAGTAGAGAACTACCATCGTGACGCCACTTGTTGGGAGTTTTTTTACGGCTTTCGGATACTGTCCGTAACAGACTCATTTCTATCCCAGATTAACGTAATCCCTCGTCTAATTCACATGAGGATGCAATGTCTCTCCAGTCTGTGCTGTCATACGACCTGGTTTAGGTCAACGTACTTTCCTCACCTTGCTCTCTACTGTGAGGGATTGTACTGTCCAGTTTGTTGAACTTATTTGCGGTTATCACGTGGTTGTATGTTGTGTAAAGCAGTCATCTTAGAAAACTTCTCCCAATATGTTGTGTAAAGCAGTCATCTTAGAAAACTCCCAATGCCGCACGCTGCCTTCGAGGTACTGATCAACCGGTTGACTAAGACTTTTCTCGATGGGATCGGTTGCTTTCGGGACCTCGGTTCACTCATCCCCGTTTTTGTGTAGTTTTGTTTATCGTAGCTTGGACAACAATCAACGCTATTCGATGCTGTAGCTGGCCTCCAAACTTCATTTCTCCTTTAGGAGACTTGGGTCCAATCAGCTTCAAACATGGGGCCACCTGAATGTTTAACTTCCTCATGTAAACTATCATTTTCAAAGATATGGTCGGAATTTGAATATTGCTCATTTGAAAACAATTCCTGCTATCAGAACTTCAAACTTGACTGCACAATTTAGTCAACCGGTAGAATGTGGTTTTGTAACTACCAGATTTCTGTGCAATTGTGAATTTTAACCATTTCATGTGGTTATAATTTGTAACTGTTTTTCATTTAGCTACGTTGAAGCGGTTCATTGACGTACAACTGAATCGAATGGGTCGCTACCCAGATGAGGCTCATTCGCGCGCATCTCGTAGCAGTTGTAATATTTTGGCTCAGTAAGCGTTTGGACGTTTGATCCACCTGATCCCCAACTCTCCCAGAGCATTTTTTGGAGTCTGTTGCTCTTCATCGAAAAGGTGTAATGATTAAACTCAGTCGCTTTTGCAGATGAAACATCTCTCGACGTCTTTCCCATTTGTACTGGAACTAGTACCGATACAACACTTACCAGTTTTTTATTCTAACGGACCTTGTTAAAGCGTTATCTTTCCGCCCGATTCGGTGTATGGTCTGGCCCAAGGGCAATTCCCAAAAATGTCGCTCCTTGGTCTGTTATTTTGGATGTTGTTCATGTTCTGCATCCGATTCTCGATCAACACCTGTCGACTAATTTCTTATATCTCTTGCCCTTGTTTCCCTCCCTTGGTCATCTTGCAGATCCCAACAGGCATTCTGGACAATTGGTTATCCAACACGCTGTGGAACATTGGACAACGGTCATCCGTTGTGATTTGCCCCCGACTACGTCCAGCGATTCTATACAGTTCACTATCAATGGGACTAGGATTGAACCCATTGCTGGTAAGTGCTACCTGTCCGTCCGTGTGGGAAGTCACCGAAGTTATCTACAACATTTTGCGGCCTTGCCCAACTCTCAGTTGTCATCAGTATGATAGTTAATTCATCAAAAGTCGAATTAAGAGTCATTCCGGTTTCGTCTGGCCTAGTCACCAAGCCGCTACCAGTTTTCTGTTTGCTTCGATCTCTAAATCGCTTTACAGGTTGTCTTGACGGCAGCGACCCTTTCAAATGTTTATTTTCAATGTAACGCCACCAATAATCCTGTGCTTTTTTATCCGTATCCTTCCGCCTCTGCTTCGCCTCCTCCCCGTATACTGTATACATGTGTTTGTTCTTTTTTGTGGCTACGGAATAGTTTGCGTATTTGAAATGTAAGCATTTCTAAGGCAGACAGAAACATGCATCCTTTATTAATTATCGAATATGGAGCAGGCAGGCTTTCATCCATTGTACTCCGTTTTTTGTACAGTTTAGTTCCGTGTAAACACCAAGTTTCTGCCACTGTTTAGTTTGTCAGTTCCTTGTATCCCCACTTCGTGATGCCGTAAAACGTACCGGTTGGCTCGTCACTTGAGGTTACTACAAAGCCACCGGCCATCTCCGTATTCTGTTCGATTTCATGGTTGACTGCATAAAATGCGCCGAAATGTCAACGGACGCTACAGAGTGGATAGAATGTGCTGATAGTGGAAGATATCGTTGATCGCACTGCAGATCACTACGTTGCACAGCTGGCCTCCAATATAGTTCTTTCCTCCGTCGACCTAGAGGCCGGCGCCTCAAAAATCAAGGTCTTTTCCTGATCTGACAGTTAACGAACTGGCGCCAGTGTTCTTCTCTGGTGATGCTGTCAATGGTGTTGATGTTGCTATCGAACTCGGACCAACCATCCTGAATGACAGGCTAAAAAGGTCACGATTCGCCTCGATCGAATCCACAGAACGTTCTCACAAGTGGTGGTACAAGCAGAAATAGGGTCTAAAAATCAGTGTCTGAATTAGTCCATCATCCAACGTTACGCTTGCGAAACCTTACTGACTTACGTTTCGGGCATTCGAAAAATAGGGGTTTCGAATGATGAATGTTTGGGGATTATTTTCAGCGCACACTCTAGGACGATGGCGTCCGCCGTCGATGCTCCGCCATCTCTCGACTCGAGCAGCGAATCCAGCAGCGTTGAATCCGATGGTTCACACACGCTTACGTACCAACGTCAACAGAGTTGTTCCAGCCCCTAAACAGTACTTATTTCGGTCACCTTAATACTTGGATCGACACTGGTGGGTCAGAATACATGGGCATGTGGCCCAATCACAGTCAACATTAGGTTCACATTTACGGACCGTTGTGGTCAGACAGTGGGGAACCGAGACATTGAGTAAGTCGACATCCTCGCGCAGAGGGTAGTCGAACTAAGGTAGATAGGTAGGTGATTGGGTAACTCTCTCGGAACCAAAAAGGGTACTGGATGCAATGAAGAAGACGAACCCGATCTAAAGTTTTAAATGTGACGACTGCGACAAACCTCATTTTGGCCAGATTGAAGGAAGACTCGCCACCAAAATACACTAGCACAAGTTTTCCAGGGGAAACCATAGCCAGTATCACTTATTTCGGTTCGCAAAAGTGGCGATGGACACCAGTTCAGTTGGGACAACGTCCAACTACTTGCTCACGGAAGAACGAAACGGGAACAGGAGTTTGCCGAAGCGTGGTAGTCTACACAGAAATTGATCAATAAGCATCGATATTGACTCATTCTGTTATCCGGCAGGAACAAACTAATTACACAGTTGTGGGGTTCTGATCCCCGTGGGAAATCAAACGACCTAACAGCAATCAACGAACCAGTCGGATCAAAGAAAGGAAGCTACTAAAAATAGAAGGCCATCCAATCAATTAACCAAGTGGAACAAAAACATATCACAAACCCGGGAGGAAATGGCCCAGTCACAACGGAGAAACAGAACTGTCGAATTGAAGGCTGCCAACGAACAAGCCAGACACCAGGAAACTAGACCACAACGCGACTCAGACTCCAAGCTGGCCCACCAGATCACGCGAAAACCCTTTTGGGACCGACCAGTCATTTTGGATCTCTTAGATACTGTTTGGAAACTGTATTAGCACAGGCAGCAGTGGAGGAATTTACTCACTCAATCCTGCACTGACGATGCGCCGTCGATTGCTTGTGAATCGACCGGCTAACAGACCAAAACTATGCAGCGCCCCCGAACTACTTATATCTCCCACAATCGACAGTAAATAGTTAAGTTGAAGCGTTCACAGTCGCCTTTCGTTGATCACAGATCTGGGCAGCACTGCGTCAGGTGATATCAGTTGTACATTGTTCCATGTTTTGGCATGACTTGATACTTCGGCCTTTGGATATGTTTTTTAGTTCAATTCAGCCCAAAGGTTAACACAGAATTCATGTACAAGTACGACAGATTCCATGCAGAACTGAGTTGTGTCCAACACCGTTCCAACTTGCAATGCATTCGACGTCATTGAGTGTGTCGTATACTTTTACTGCCTAATTTAGGTTACATAATACCCGCACCTTGACACGTAACCTTCGGACCTTCGGTTGACTTGCCATTAAACTGACCAACTGCTTGCCTTTTCTGAATGAATGCCATTCCTGATCAGTAATAGACTGAGATGTCGAAATATAATGTGGATTTAAGTAGTACGGATAGAAGATCCGGATATCATCGAAAAGTATGGTTACCATATGGAATGCAGGTGGGCAAATTAATGGTAAACAAAACATGCTCGTAAAAACTATTGATACCAGTTACTAATGGTGGCCAAATCGGTGAGAACACAGTGTCGTACTGGAAGATTCGACATCCGGGTTGATGAATTTACTCCTGTAACGATTTTTTTTGGCTCATCATCACTTCGTCTCTGACAGCGACACGGATGATGAACACCTTTGCCTCAATATTGGGCAATTAACTCATTTATTTGGTGAAAAACCTGATGTGTAAAAGAGATCGGAACAGAAGGGGAACTCACAAGCATTTTTTGGGTGTATACACTTTCAACACTCAGTTAACCAACTCTGGGTAGAGCCTGTTTGTGCGTACTTCGATTTGCCGCCATATCTCCCGGCATAACTAATCACAGTTAACCAACTCTGGGTAGAGCCTGTTTGTGCGTACTTCGATTTGCCGCCATATCTCCCGGCATCTCTAACTAATCACAGGGAGAATCACTTGGATGTCATCTCTTGGAAGGTGGACCGCATTCAACGATTCGTATGTCCCCGGGCTCTAAATTTACGCCACTGAATTTGACGTGAAAAGCAATGCTCTTCTCGGTAGACTGGCACGTGATTGAGCCACCAGTGTTTGTGGACCGCATTCAACGATTCGTATGTCCCCGGCCTCTAAATTTACGCCACTCTGAATTTGACGTGAAAAGCAACGCTCTTCTCGGTAGACTGGCACATGATTGAGCCACCAGTGTTTGTAGTGCTGGATGCGGTCCTTAAGGAAACCACATGCAGCATCGACAAACGTTAGTTTGACAATCGCAGCGTTACGCTCTGATCGGCGCCAGCGATGGTTTGATACACTCATAATAAAAGGCTGGGAGGCAGCTTAAATCTTCCGCTTATTGTGACCGTCTGGCAGAGCAACCCCCGCACTGTCAACGTGACACATATGAATCAATGGCATGTCGTTTGTGATGGCACAGGTCTCGTCAATAGATGAATACGATTCCGGCTGTCCTTGATTTGTGCACTTAATTGATACATCACCAAAAGATGTGATGTGCCCCCACTTGTACCGCATTTTGAACCATAGTGTTGTTAATGCAAACCAAACGCCGATTTATCAGCTGACTCTGATCATCATCCCTAGGACTAACACCTTTTTTACTATTGCATTTACGTATCTCAAGTCAACGAGACGCTGTCAGTTGTTCATCAAAGCTGGACCACGTTGATCAAGCCGTTCTGCATGTTCCTTTTCATGGCAACAGCAATAGTTTGTATACATTTTAAATCAGACTCACCTTTCAGCTCTGTGGCTGTCCTGATGGTGGTGACAAGTCTTCCAACTGCTGTTTCCGCTCTTCAACTATCTTCATGGTCAGAGGAACGTTTTGTTTGGCAGGCTGGTTGTTTATTGATAACGGTACCGCAAAATTGCCTCTGTATTTCGGTATGAGTGTGGTGGTGATGACTCGTGGAGGCGAGTAGGTACGCGATTTTTTGGGGGTAATTTTCCATTGTGCAGTGAAGCCCCTGTTTATGAGACCGACTCGAATCTTTTTCTCATATGGTGAGTCCTTTCGAATCTATTTGTAGACGCGTTTTATTTCCAGCAATGTGTATAGCCTTGTCTGCCTTTGTTCGTTTAGCGATCTCCGAATCTTCAAATCCTGATTAAACTTTTTTGCACCACCCACTCGCCATTCCTTCAGATGACTTCCCAATAAAAAATCGAGTGTAAACATTCACACTGACTAATGAGTGGAATCAACTACAGTGGTGTGATATCGATTGGATCGATCCGACTGGTGCTTATCAGTCGTCTGTCATCGCTTAATTTGAGGATTAGTGAGAACTTGGTTTTTGGCGGACAGGCTACATCGTAGGTATTTTGGTTGCTCCTGTTGTCACATGAATTTAAAAGTGACCCAGCGAACGAGGACTGCTTTTTATTGGCTGATGAGTTCGTAGTTTTTCGGTAGCCGAGCCGCTTTTAATAACCGAACATCAGGTCGATTGGACGAATGTCACTTGCGGTCTGAGGACTAAACGGAGACATGTCTTGATTGGTCAGAACGTCCGCCAATCTAGATCTAGCATCTATAGCTCGACGCTTCCTCGCGAAGATTCTAGCTCGACCTTGTGGAGCGTTCTGTGATGACCCTGCAAACGCAGTTTTGCAACAGTCCTCATTTTCTCTTCATAAAGGACTGTCTCAAGCTACCGTGCCTTCTGATGTACTATAGGGAGCAGGAAGCCAACGACTGACATAGAAGTTGCACCAACGTCAACAGAACTCAAGGACCAACACAACTGGTGCGGTTGTAAGGTGCTTTCCGAAGCCTAGATAAGTTTCACTGTGATGCGAATGCTTCCAAACTACTGTTGGGTTTCGATATGCTTAAGTAGAACGGGTATGGTCTCAACAAGGCAGCTCACCAGCACTTGAGCTTGAGCTGTCCTAAATCGATGAAATCGGGTCCGATAAAGGTGTACTCTTATTCGACTGCTGTTTGTCAGTAAAGATCGGTTGCAACTCCTGAATTCGTCATGGAATCTGTGGAGTCAGTTTCAATGCACCCTTGTTATTTTAGTCCCGTTTTAGGGTTGTGATTATGAGCCAATTCCCCTTGTTTTATAGACTTTGCCACTTAGTGTGGCATTTTCCTCAAAGCGTATTCGATGTTTACAAAACCGACGTCGACGGAGAGGATTTCCTCCCGTAGGAAAATTAGTTTGTGTGTCATATGCATCTCATCTCATGGAACTTGTCTTCTGTTCCAACTTACCACAGATGGTGTGAATGTGTCATCTGCAAAGTGGTCGTCTTTATGGTGAATCAGGTTTATTGGCAGGATCCCTTAGTTTCGATCCAGAACCTGGCCCTGGCATGAAAGAATGCAGGACATTTTGCTAGCGTCGGGATGTTTAATCTTTCAGTCAGTGTTTGAACAATTTCCGAAGCCGCAGCCGTTGACATCTTAGCTTTTGCGTTGTCAACGACATAAACGCACTCATTTTTCAAGTACCAAAGATTTTCATCCCAGCTAACCAGATGTCATACAGCTTGTTGAGTTTGGTCTGGGAGCTTTGTGTAGATAACTGACACCAGACTTACCTTCAGTGTCACCGCAAGAACGAATGTCGTTCGCAGTTGAATCAACACCCATTGAAAATCCAAGCAATACGTCCCCATACGTGTCCTTCAATGGGCCACAGTATGATGTTCGCCAGAAGAAAAGTTTGCGGTGTGATGATGCCACCGCGTAAACCGGAAGGTATCAGTTCACGACCGTCTTCCGGGTCTCACTTCCAACCAAATGTTCGAAGAGGGAGAAGAAGGATCCTAGTAGCCTTGGTGCTTTTGAGATAAGTTGCTTCGTACCCTTTATCACTGGTACTTACAAACTGCAAAGTACAACGAACCTGTTGAAAAAGATATGGGCGCTTTCGCTTCAGCCCGCCTTCTGTGACCCTTCTTGTTCTCAGTTAGATACACTACTGTTTTCGATAAAACCCGCGGTCGTTGGATTTGATCCCGCATGTTTCCATCCGGATTATCTGGACCGTGGGAGTCTATAGTGTCTCTGGTATGTTAGCACCGCCACGTTCTGTCTTATTCTCTATTCGCCGAGGTTTCGTCCACTGATGTTGCTGTCATTGATGATGATTAATCATAGGGGAAGAGTTCCTCGTATCCAAATAATTTTTTCACTGAGTTTTCACTCAACTCTCACACATCACAATCATTCAGCCTTCGCTGTTTTTTTACTCTTCTACAGACAAGTACCGAGTTATCGGTTCTCCAGGTATCCCGGGCAAATTTAACTTGGTCATTCGCGCGTTCGATGGTTCCGATGTCGGAGACTACCGGTGTTTCACTCGTGATCCACTCACTGGCACCGATTGGTTTGACAGTCGAAGATATCAACTCACTATGCACGGTAGGTCCTGAAGTATCATCGTTACTTACGCAGCGTGATGATCAGGCTGTTGCGATTGCATTACTGAGAAGTGGGACTCCCCACTTCCGGTCCATCACAGTCACTCACCAGATAGCAAAATCTTCGGTGAGATGCCACTCCCTGCATAGTCCAAGCATAGTCCTGGGCCAGCCACGACCAAGCACGTGCTGGCTTTTCATAAGAAACTAAACACCCTGTTTTCTTATGGCGCCTTCCATGGAGCGGGACTAGCATACTTGTCTGCCGTGTTATCAATTTTAACCTTTGGTCGCCATTTAACATTTGTCGCATCGTAAAAGTTGTGCGTTTGATCGATCATACACTGGATTGTTGGGTAAATAGGTAGGGTTTAGGAACACAAGCACGATAACCGTAATTCATCTCGTAAGGTAACCATCCGATAAGTTTGGAGTCGGTTCTCAACGTTTTTTTCGACCTGAGGAGAGGTTTGGTCATTTTCAATGGAGATTATGTCCTGTCAGTGGAGCCAATCTATGCTGGAAAGCCTAGAAGCGCTGCACAGCTGTTTCATTCTGGTTGGAAATCACGAAACTCGGAGTTTCTGTTTGATTTGTGGTACCACCTTGTTGGAGTTATCAAAACGGATTGTGCACTAAAACATTTCATGCATTTGAGGGCACCTGTACTTACTTGTGTGTGGTGATTCTTTTCGGAATGTTTAGTTTTGTCATGATCGACCACAGGGCCTGGAAAAGGGAATGTGGTTATTGTCGGCGCCAAAAGCAACTACGATGAAATTTAATGGAAACCATAGCATACACGACCAAATCAGACTGTTGGATGCAAGCCCCCAATTTTGGCGTGCCCGGCGTGTGGTGACGTGGGAATGGGAAGCCTTATCAGTGTAGTTCGTAAGGTAGAGAGCACTGGGATAATAGCGGCCGCTTGAGGATTGTAGGAATGTTGAGGAGATTAACCTATCCACTTGTCGTTCATGCTTTGGGGTACGAGACGTGAAATATTTCCGTAGGGCTAGTGGCATCGTTTTCAAGGGAATCTGATTATTGCCTCATCACCAGAGCTTGAAGGCGCACGCCTTCCGAGAAGTTACCCGGGACATGTGGTTCGAAGTAATGGACTTAGTTGTATTGAACAAATGCATTAGTGACACCATTTTAATAGCTGCATCGAACATATTTTTCATAATTAATGTTAACTGATAGTGTTAGTCTTCTGCCACATAGGCCAAACGTCCGTTTTTCGCTTGCGCACATGCTGCTTCAGAAAGTGCGAGAATAGTGCAGAATTATATTGTCATGGGGCGTGATGGCTCACTGGTCAGAGCGCGAATTTACTGGCCGGAAGGTTCGTGGTTCGAACCCGACGTCTGCCTCCCGACTTCTATGTATATGCTTGGGCAACCTGGCAGTATCCCAGCTCTCATGCTTCTGTTGGCATGGCAGTTAGGCGGCGAAATGGTGCTACAGCTTAACGTGATTCATTAGGCTGCGGAAGGTCAGTCAGATTATGAAGAACGACCAAGCAGCCTTGGTTGGATAGCAATGTTAGATGGTGATTTCCAAATATCGGCGCACCGTGTTGACTGGTTTAGGTCAGGATAGAATCGGTCGTAAAAAACTTTGCACCAATGAGTCTCATATGGTTGCGATCAATAGAGTTCTTTCAACAGAGGTCTCATCCAGTGAGTACAGCCAATCTATGTTGAAAAGTCCAGAAGCACTGTACATCTGTTTTATTCCTGTTGGGAATCATCAGCAATGCACTTCTCATGAAACTTAGACTCCATTTTCAAAACCGAATGGTGCTTGAACCCTCAAGATACCGACATCCATTTGGGGCTTTGTTAATTTTCGTGCTCTCATTTGGAGTGGCGATCATGCCTGTTTGAGCACTACATCTAACCTACCGGGACACAACTACTAACAAACATGGCATCTTAATAGCCGTTAACGTGTGTTCGATGACAGCCATTGTCCGGAAACCATGTTTGTATAGACGCAATACACTGCTCAAAGTTGCTAGACCTCTTCACCAGTCCACGACTGCTTTCGTCCTTCCATTTCGGGCCCATCAAGTAGGCACAGTCCCCCAGTTTCCGTCAACCTTATGTTCTAATTCAAACCAAATTGCACAAAACTAGCGAATACCCTCAGTTGCATGTTTTTTTGTTTTTACGGGTGGCTCACCCGGAGCCCAGCTGATGTCAAATATTTTTCAGCAACCCTGTGAGTAGTGCATTGCATCTATACGGTGTACCGTGGTAACTCGAATATCGTGCCGGATGAATCTTGAAGCGATCTGGCGTAGCGCATTCAGTTACTTAACAACATCATAAACGAGAGATTCAGCTGGGTCCCTCGTGAATTTCCCTTCAACACCAAATTAATGTGCAAATGAGTGTTTGGGTCGGGTATCTGTGTTTGCACTCTGCTGTTACGTTCTATCAGTCTCTCCGTTTTTTTATAAACCGGATTCCTTCAGAATGTAGTTCGATGTGTAGAATGGTCACTTTTAAAACAAATTTCCCATGGTTACTTTCACATCTTGAAGAACAGCGGAAAGGGTCGGAATCTACGGCTGACTGTTATCTAGGCAATCGGTTCACTTTTCTAGTGGGCTTGCACTAGAATTTTCCCTGCATTTTATATCCCTTCATCACAGAGCGTTTTCATCCATTCGACGGTTGTTTGACCATGATCCACCATTGCAATGCTCTGGTTTTGCTTTCTACGATGATGCAGTGCGATTTCGAGCGGGGGAGGGGGTACCGTACACCAGGCCTTGGCTAAATCGGAACATTTTATTAGACTCTACTAGGAGACAGTCTCTCTCGGGAGTTGCTGTGTCCCCTATATCTGTGTACCCAGCGGGAGCTGTTTACTGTTCATGTCTTTATAACCTTCCAGAATCCTCCTTTACGGCAAAGAGTCTCCTGTCGGCCGATTTCCCTCAACCAGTTCTCTCATCCGGTACGTACACTCCCAACATTGTGGTCAAGCAGGGGCAACTGGTCTCCTTGCTGTGCATTCCTCCAGTTCCGTTTGCAACCAACGCTTTCTGGATTGGTCGACGCCCGCCGACACGTGCAAGTGGTGGTCGGATCCAATTGGATCGCCTATTCGGTGAGCGTAATTGGCTTCTGTACTGTATCCCGATCTTTCCGGTTCATACTTCAGTTATCGAAATTTAAGTTCTCTTTACCCTACTAATCTATTTCTCGCAAGGAAGACCACTACTTAGGTTTGGTTTGCCATTCTGAGAGATCTTTATTGCGCAGGTTTCCCTCAGTCGTTAAGGATAGTGAGAACAGGCACAGGTCAAGTGCATTCTTGCATTCTTCAGTTTTGATGTAACATAGTTAACAAATGACTCATCATTTGAAGTTAGAGAACCCGAATTTACGCACCCAGCATCATACTATCCAAACTCCGACCGCAAACAATGCGCAGCTTGGTAATTGCTACTCCTGCTTATGGTTGGATGCGATGTCCGTGAAAATAGCTACTAAGTTGAATAATTTTAGGTGATGAATGATTGTGCCAGAAACAGAGAACGAGGATTGCCGAATGATTGGCTTTAATCTTCTATCAATTTGAGTACATCAGCTCAACGAATAGCGAGTAAAAAGTTAAACACAACGTCAGTATATAACATTCTTCCCCGCTGGAGGGATTATTGTCAGAATATAAATTGGGCTTCGCGGTTTCGAAGATTATACGGTCGAACACGTTGTTGGTCTGTGATGTACTGTAGGACATTCCCTGGAACTTCACTGGGTTGTTCTGGTGGTGCCGTTTCGCCTCCAGGAGGATCAAGCGAGTGTGATTGAGTCTCGTCTGGAGGAGCCGCTACACTTTCGATTGATTCAGTTAAATAGACATCTGATATTGTCTGTGCTTTGGGTGCCAGATGTCTAAGAGAAACAGTTTCTTCCTTTCCGTTCGGGAAACGAACGCAGGCATACTGCGGGTTACAATTAACAAGTTCCACCTCTTCCACTAACGGATCGTATTTGGAAGAACGTGTCATCCTTTTTAACAGAACGGGGCCTGGAGTCGATAACCAAGTCGGAAGAGAGGTGCCGTACGTTGACTTCCGGTGGAAGTTAAGGAATCTTTCATGTGGTGTCGTGTTAGTAGCGGTGCACAATAAGGAGCGAACAGAGTGCAAAGCATCTAGAAGCACACATTCCCACTCGGTAATGTCCCGTTGTTGGGTCTTCAACGCCAGAGTGATAGACTTCCAAAGAGTACCATTAAGCCGTTCGACTTGTCCGTTACCGCGCGGATTGTATGGGGTAGTTCGACTGGTTGCTACACCCCTGTCGTGAAGAAACGTTTGTACTTCACCTGACATGAAAGCTCCACCACGATCAGAATGGACGTATGAGGGCATTCCGAACAAAGAGAACAACTGATTAAAACACTTGATCACGGTGGATGAGGACACATCCGTACACGCGAAGGCGAATGGGAAACGAGAGTACTCGTCGATCATTGTTAGAAGGTATTTGTTGTGGGAGGTCGATGGAAGTGGGCCTTTAAAATCTATGCTGACGCGTTCAAACGGCTGTGTAGCTTTAATAAGATTGCCAAAAGGGTGATTGAGGAAACGAGGCTTCAATTCCGAACAAATACTACACTGATTTGTAATCGCCTTAACATCCTCGGTCGAAAACGGCAAATTTTTTGAGCGAACGAAATGAAGCATCCGCGTGATACCGGGGTGACATAATGTATTATGAAGATGTTTGAGATCCACCTGTGACATCGCAGATACGTAATCAGTCCGCGATAGTGCGTCAGCGGCTTTATTCTGATTACCTGGACGGTACTGGACATCGTAATGAAAACAGGACAGTTCAAGTCTCCATCTCTGGATTTTGTCGTTTTTTACTTTGCCTTTGTGTTGTTTGTCGTACATAAAGGCGACTGATCGTTGGTCCGTGACAAGTGTGAAGTGATTGCCGATCAGGTAGTGTCTCCACTTTCTCAGAGCTTCAACAATCGCGTACGCTTCTTTTTCGATTGCTGAATGATGCCGCTCACTGTGTGACAGAGTGCGTGAAAAGAAAGCTACCGGGCGCCCGTCTTGATTGAGAGTGGCCGCAATGGCTATGTCGGAAGCATCAGTTTCCACAACGAGTGGACGAGTGTAGTCTATGGTGAAAACGGCTGCCTTTTCCAAATCGTGTTTGAGCTTATTCAGTGCCGCTTGTACGCTATCTGGAATCGGGAAGATCTGATTGCGGACGATTTGATGAATCTTATCTGAGAAACATGGGATCCAGTGTGCGTAGTATGCCAGCATTCCGACCAATCTTCGTTGTGAACGGATGTCACATGGATGAGGCAACTCCCGTAGGGCTCGAAAACGTTCAGGATCCGGTTTTATCATACCATGAGATATTTCGTATCCCAGTAATAGTACTTTCGCAGTAGCTATGATGCTCTTTTTCTGGTTAAATGTAATACCGTGACGTTTTGAGGCCTCTAAGAATTTCTTCAAATTTCGATCATGTTCCTGGGCATCGCGACCACACACGGTAACATTGTCAACATATGCGAATGTATCGAGCAGATTTTCCTCGCGTATGATGTTGTCTATGGTGCGTTGAAAGCAGGCCACACCATTAGTAACTCCGAACGGAATGCGGCGAAATTGAAAGAGTTTACCACATGCCTCGAATGCAGTATATGGCTTGTCTTTGTCGAGAATGGGGATCTGGTGGTACGCACTTTGAAGGTCTAGTGTGCTAAACACCGTGTAATGGGAAACCTTCTCTACAAGTTCGTCCACCTTCGGCAGAGGATACGCATCAAGGTAAGTGAAGCGATTTATGGTTTGACTGTAATCGATGACCATGCGCTTCTTATGCCTGTCATTCGTAGTAACGAGAACCTGAGCGCGCCAAGGAGAGTTAGACGGCTCAATAATTTTGTCAGCTAGTAACTTCCGAACCTCCGTCTCGATAAATACCGTATCCGTGCGAGAGAAACGACGAGATTTAGTGGCAATTGGAGTACATCCAGGGGCGAGATTATCAAACAAAGAGGGGGCGTTGACTCTCGCTGCTTTCAATGTGCATATGGCGAATGGGGGCCGCTTACCCGTGAATGGTATGATGACACTTTGGTGTTGACTGAGGAAATCCAAGCCAAGGATGACGTCTGAACACAAATTGGATAAGAGCGAGAGTTTGACACTTTCGTATAGTGTGCTTTTGTACAGAACGGTAGCATAAAGATGACCGCTAGTAACACACGATAAGTTCGTTGAAGCCATCGAGATAGCGCTCTTAGAGGATGTTATTGTCCAACCATGCTTTAGTGCGATGTCAGAAGAAATATAACTTTCGCAACTACCAGTATCGATAAGTGCGTGAAGTGGGATATTATTCACTATAACATCAACGATTGATTTGGAAAGTCCCATGGATGAAGAGATGTTGAAAATGGATGAGACACCAGGGTTCACCGTCGATGTGATACGGCTTGAACCCAGTTTGGATCGACAAACTTTTTGGAAATGACCTTTCTTGCCGCAAGAATGACAGAAAGACTCACGAGCCGGGCATTTTGAACGAATGTGCTTACCGTTGCCACAGAAGAAGCAAGATAAGGATGTGCTTGCAATCGTGTCACTAGATTCCATCTGAGAGATAAAAGCATCACGAACAGGAGTAAGAGGTTTATCAGTTTTGATAGATGCGGCGCCACAGGGAACATGAGAAGACGAGTCGTATGAGAGTGACTGTTGTTGAGCATGTTCAAGCAGACGTGCCTCGTCAAAAGCTTGTTGAAGCTTAAGAGTGTGTTTTTCTAGTAGTCGTTGGCGAACGGAATTAGACTGCAAGCCTGTGATAAAAGCGTCTCGAATAGCCTCATCCCGATGTTCATCGGCAGAAACCGCACGAAAATTGCAGTCCTTGGCAAGGTAACGTAATTTTTGCAGGAACGCGTCGACTAATTGGCCCGGTTCTTGTTTGGTAGTAGCCAGCACGTGGCGGGAAAACACTTCATTTTTGGGTTTAATGTACATCTTTTCGAGCGTCTGGATGGCGTCTCCGTATGTAGCATATTCACAAACATGTTGATAGACGGACGGAGAAAGAAAATTTACCAAAAGTTTTCTTTTGTCAACGTTTGGGAGTTCGTAAACGTACCGTGCCAATGGATCCATTGTTCTGAAGCAGAAGAGGATTGGGGGTCGGCGTCAAACCGATCTGGGCGAAACAATCGTTCCATTGTATTTTGATAGAAGGTTAAATTGTTGCGCACTCGAATGATTGTGCCAGAAACAGAGAACGGGGACTGCCGAATGATTGGCTTTAATCTTCTATCAATTTGAGTACATCAGCTAAAACATTAGGAAACAATTAGCTCAACGAATAGCGAGTAAAAAGTTAAACACAACGTCAGTATATAACAACCCTTGTCCCACGGAACTCCGGTGCCGCACAAATGCAAACTCCAGATTGTATTGACCGTAGCGATAGGTAAATCACCATGCAGCATAATCCAGAAGTCACGCGGTAGATTGAGTCAAGTACAATGCGAAATCAACTTAGCAACTGGACTCGGTGTTTCGGCATTTGTCTTGGGGTGAATATCCATCCATGCGTTTGGTTGTACCACATCACCGCTGCTTGAACAAGGCGTTCGTTTTCACCATGAGGTGAAACACACTCGGATTTTGAGTTTCATTTTAGGAATCGTGAATACAACTTTCCTGGAATTTTACTTGTTGGGTGGTATTCCACAAACTATAAAGGCCAGTTGATATGTTCAAGCTGTGGTAGGTCGATGTTTCGGGACAAACTTGAGCGTGCGCGCACACGCGGACAGTCTGACACCAGTCCTGATCAAAGTGTTCATTTTTTACGTCAAACAATAGTTGCGATACTTGTGTATTGATCGTTTCAATTTGTCCAACGTATGTCATGACATTTTTGCGTTTGTATACCGTAGCTGCGGAATTTTTCGGACCGTTTTTCATTTCATCTAATACCTGATTGCGACGTTTTTGTATGCTTTAGTGGTACAACTGTTTCGCCGCCCTGGCGCAATCGACCAAACGGAGCAATTGAGTGTTACAGAGAACACGCAGTAGTTGTATTTTGTTGGACAGTAATCCGGGCGCATGTACGTTGTCTTCAGGTACAGCCTAGGACGGCCGCAAGGGCTACTGGGGCTCTCATGGTGACTGCTTCCTGCAGTTTCTATTTTCTGTGGCATGCAGCTGAATGGGTGTTGCCAAGTGCATCGGATTTCGATAGGGCAACTCGGCAACGCAATATATACTATCTTCAGGTGTATCTTGAGTGAGGGGATGGCGGTGGCAAGGTAAAACTACTACTCGCGAAACTCTGTGCTATGTCGGCGTTGGTCCCTTTCGCATGTAGCTTTGAAGAGATGGTGTGGGAGGAATTACATCCTATCCTCAGCAAGACTCAGATGCGCTCGAATTGAAGGCGTATTGAATGAACGAGAGGATATAGCCAGACATTGGTCCGTGGCCAAACGCAGTATTTCTGTTCAGTGACTTTCCTTGTATCTTCTCTATTGTTATTCATCGCCAGATGGTGCGTCTCTCTTACATCCTATCCTCAGCAAGACTCAGATGCGCTCGAATTGAAGGCGTATTGAATGAACGAGAGGATATAGCCAGACATTGGTCCGTGGCCAAACGCAGTATTTCTGTTCAGTGACTTTCCTTGTATCTTCTCCTCTATTGTTATTCATCGCCAGATATGCGGTGCGTCTCTCTCAGACAAAGTTGGGGGTCCCGTCGTCTTATTCTAGGAAGACATCCGCAGTAGCTCGTTGACATGGAGTATGAATATGTTGCGCCTACTCGACGGTAGTTGTTTGACACAGCCTATCTAAACTGAGTTCGAGACAGATCATTGGTTAAGGTTCCGACTTAGTGACCCCAAAGTTCGTGGTTCGAAACTAACCTGTATCTTTCTGCTGATGTGGTAGCTGGCACCGAAAAAGGTGCTACGGCTGAACGATTGTCGCTCTTATTGTTGTTTATCCGAACCGAGTTCGTTGTTCATAGTATTTGTGCTAAAAGGAGGTGCACTTCCCCTGAGTAACTACCAGCGTTCAACATCCTAGTGTTCAGTCCTCCTGAGGATTGAAAGTTGGGGGTCCCGTCGTCTTATTCTAGGAAGACATCCGCAGTAGCTCGTTGACATGGAGTATGAATATGTTGCGCCTACTCGACGGTAGTTGTTTGACACAGCCTATCTAAACTGAGTTCGAGACAGATCATTGGTTAAGGTTCCGACTTAGTGACCCCAAAGTTCGTGGTTCGAAACTAACCTGTATCTTTCTGCTGATGTGGTAGCTAGGCACCGAAAAGGTGCTACGGCTGAACGATTGTCGCTCTTATTGTTGTTTATCCGAACCGAGTTCGTTGTTCATAGTATTTGTGCTAAAAGGAGGTGCACTTCCCCTGAGTAACTACCAGCGTTCAACATCCTAGTGTTCAGTCCTCCTGAGGATTGGACATGTCCCTAGATAGGAAAATCCCAGCTAGATTTTGAATCCGCACTCGAGCAGCAGCTATTTTTGGTCGGAAGCTCTGGTTTTAGCGCTCGCTCGAGTTTAGCGGGGTCTCGAGTTTTTGGGAAGTTCCAAACCGTGGTATCCTTGTTTTTAATTCGCAATGTGAATTGCGTTGATCGTTTCCGTCACCTACACTCTGCCTCATGCGCTGCTTATTCTCAACACATTTCGGATAGCATCATTCAACATCGACAAGATGACTTAAAATTTAGCTGTTTTTGTTCCTTGTGTCTTTAGCCTCCAGCATTGTAAGACACTCTAGGGTTGTGCAAATTTCGGATTGGAAGCAGACAGCTTCCACTTACATTCCAAGCTCGAAACACCAGAATGAACTGTCATGAGGGCTAAGTGTTTCTTACTGTTCCCAGTTGGACGCGTCTTTCACTTGCCGCGGCATTTAGGTTTCGTTAGACCGAATATTGCGATTGCACTATGGCCTACTAATTCTACCCATCTTCCTCTACCCCAAAGTTAACAAGTACTTCTTCGTCTGTCAAAAGTTAGGCCGCGACCCAACCATTTTTGTTTACCTATACTGGTGGACAGGTGTGTGATGTGCAAAGTGACAGATCGATGCTTGAACCAAAACCTTTTCTAGGATCAAATTACTTGACGTTTTGCATGGCAACCAACTAAGCATCCTCACAACCTTATCAGGGAATATTCAGTGTACCTTGGTAGTGCGCATTCCTACCTACCCCATCAGTCATATTCGAAGGAACTTGCCAAACATAATTTTTTGATATTACATTCCAGGTTGTGCAGATGACGTTTAAAATTCATCCTTATTCTTGCATTATCCAATGTGGTTTTAGAAAGCGTTGATATCAGATCATCATCAGACCATCCATTGTTTGTGCAACGGCTGCATGGTGAACTCCGGGATTATCTTGGAGGAACCAGTGAGTTCGTGGTGGAAGCGGACACTTGGCACAGTAGTCTTGATCAATGGTGAACTTTGTGGAGCCAAGTCCATCCATCCGGATTGGCATGCAAACATGCACATGACTCATAGCTATGGATCATTGCTAAGAAACAAAATAGTCCTATTTGGGGCCGAAGTAGCTCAGTGGTTAAAGCGCCAACTTACCAACCCGAGAGTTTGCATCTATCCTGATCCTGTCTAAGCTTTGGCAACCTGGCAGTATCTAAGCCCTCGTGTTTCCTTCGGATTACATGACAGCTAGGCTAACACCGGAATGGTGTTATAGTTGATCGATCACTTCATTATTATTTATTAGGTCAATAAAAGGATGAGTTGTTTTCCTTGGAGTCCAGGTTCTATAGTGTTTTTTGATCGATTTGATGTTGTATTGACGGTCGAATACTACTGACGCAAATTGTGAGTAGCACTGCTTCCAAACAAATTGCAACACCATTTATGTCGCTGACTGGTCTTCATGATTGCTGTTATTGCATAGTATTGTGCAGTTGTATCCCCATGGTAGCATGTGGATGATTCATGGAAAAATTTCACAACATATGCAAATGAATCTCTTGTTGTTGTGTGCACGACGGGTTTGTATTTCACCGTCTCGTCTTACACTATTGCTATGGCTACGTACCATCTCAGGCTTCACATACAGGGCACGTGTTTAGCAGCTATCAAGGAAATGCCGAGTTTTTTGGGTAGAACTGAGTTGACGGTATTTTCAGGTCGCTTTCTAGTTAGTGAAGCACTGCCGAAAGTGGTCGGTAATCAAACGTTCAGTCGGAAGTCGAAAATAAAGACCGTCAGGGATGTTCTCCAAATGTAAATATAAACGCCATTAGCAGCAGCCCACAAAGCTCCGCTGTTCTGGGATAGAAAAATCTTCGAAATAAGACTACTGTTTTACTTGTCTCCTTGACTATTGGACGAGCGACAAGACGGACAATTTGTGGTCTGACGTATTGGATTAAAAGACACTACCAAAAATCCGAATGCCATATTTTTCTCAGAATGGGGTCTTCATGTTTATTTCCGCTCCTAGCTGAGGAAGTTACGAAGTCACCGCCGGTGACGTTCGGTGGCTTCTGACCAGATTGTGTGAATGAGTCTTTGGAGGTGTGGGCTTCTCAGAATGATTGGGTTAGGTTGGTTTCAGATCCATCACATCTCTACCTTTTTTCAGCTTAAAATTTTTTTCAATTGCACTTTTTGTTTGTACGGCAATGAAACATCAGTGACAATACTGGTGATGGTGTCTGTGATATCGATGAACATGTCAGAGCGGATACAGAAATCGAGGTTTCGGAGAAGCTTGTAAACTCATTGTTTGCTGACCAAGCGTTTTTCTTCAAAATCACTCTCTTCAGGGACAACAACACTGATCGTGACTATGATGCTTCATTGCCGTACCGCCAAAAGATTTATTCAAATATATATTTTTTTAAACGTTCAGCTGTAACACTTCGGGTGCCTAGCTGATGTGCCACCGGAAGGAAGCGCGAGGGCTGCGAGACTGACTGGTTCCTCAAGCTCATTCAAATCTTTTAGTTAAAAAAAGGAAGCAAAACCTATGTGGATGGGTCTTGGGACCAGTTTACCGCATGCATCCCGAGGCTCCCACATCTCCAAACACTCAGCTAGACAATCTGGAAACGAACTGACGCTGCGAACCACATTCACATCGCTTAAACTCCATTTCTTGCAACGTCGGCGGCTTAGCAAGGGAAAGTTATGGGTGGACACCAAAAACAGCATCTATGGTCTCTTTCTACCGAGTCAAACGTTCTCTCTGGAGTTACCGCCGTTCTGTAGGAGGGCCACAGAACAACACCCGTTTCGGTAGACATTGACTGAACCACTGCGTTTTGCGGTCAATATGTTTGCTGCATCCGTTTTCTGGTTAATTCCTTACAAATCCGTTGACACAGTTTAATATGAACGAGGATTCTGAAGAATAGGTGGCTGAAAATCTGAGGAAGTCCCAAGTCACCTACCCCTTGAGACATTCTCTTGCAAACTTACAAAAATACAGCCCGTTTAACGTGATCCTTGGGGACCTTTTTGACGCCACAATGAACAAAAATTGGCAAACGTGATTCAGGCCTTCGGGATCCGTACAGAATTCATCTGACTTGCGTCAGAGTTTATGCCGCTGCGGAGGTCTGTGGAATTCTTCGCAGCCTTCTTGAAGCTCAAGAGCAATGTTCGGGGGCTGCAGTTCCGAAGCATGTCTGTGCGGTGCACATACCGAAAGATGATTTGATGGCGGTTAGCTCCTGAGTTTTGATTTCGTCCTAGAAGATTAGAGCAAGATTGCGTACCCCGCTTAAGAGATATATGATGAAACACCCTTCGTCTTCGGTAGGTAGTCTTTGAACTGAGTACATGGGACAAAAAATTGGTATACCATGTATTTTGCATTTCGGGTCAAAATTTCCGTGGATTCTACAGCTGACGCAACTCACCGTTCTGCCCACAAAAGCTTGCCCTTAATCGTGCTCCTGATCAGTCGGAAATGTTACTCAAAAACAACACTGAGGCTTTATCCAGCGTGGTTAGACCACACTTCTGTTTGGCCGCTCGTGTCCGAACTACTCATCGAGATATCGCAGGTTTGGAACTCCATGAATTTTTTCCCAGGTACATACTGCTCAAGATCCCCAATAAGGATGAAATTGACGGACGGTGATTCTCGTCTTTTGAGTTAAAGGACGAAATATCAATTAAAAGTTTTAAGATCTCACGTTACCAACGTTCAGTAGAGTAGTCCAGAGGAAACATTCACGGTTAAGTGCTCAAACTATTGGCCGAAATGTCGCCCTGTCGAAACTCCTCGGCTGCATACCGTTTCTGATTCTCAGCTTTTTCCGCATAGATTGAGTCTTCACTTACAGAAAAAACTCGATTGAGGTGTTACAATCACAAATTATGCAGTGTGTTTGTCAAATGCTGCCCGTCAACTCCAAATGGCTTGCTGACTATCACTGCTTTCAGGCTAGCAGATAGTTTATTTCGAATCTGCCTAAACCGTACAAACCCTACGGGCTCTATAAGGAAGTTGTTTCCAGTCGGGCGGGCTTCAGTTTGCCACTACACTTCTTTTTATTTACCGTACCTCACTGTTGCTCCAACTCGCATTTCGCTGCTTTCATTCTCTAACTATGCATGGGGAATTTCCCAGTCACGTTATCACTGCATCGCTCAAGTACGTGACACACCTGTTGGACAACCTAGTTAATAGCCAGTCGTTCTCACACGGCCATTGATCGCGATCAACTGGAAATAGGGCTTATTGGAGCATTTTCCCATAGGATGTAACCATGCGCGCACTGAATTTTTTTCTTGACCGTGCGCTACCTGTTTTGCTCAGCAATATATGCATCTGTGCAAACAAATTCGCCCTGCATTACGGAACGCAGATTTAGAAGTCCTTTGGTGAGAACAGGGAATATCATTTTTGAAAATTTATCGGGTTTTTATCGATAATCACTCTATTCCGGTCGGTTGTTCTCCAAGAGTCTCGGTGGTGGCGAGCAGTGAAATGAATATTTACATCACTTCTTTTCTAAGGTTGCTCGCACTTTTGGCACTGGCCAAAATCACACTCTCTTCAGAGGGTGTGCGTTTTGAATCGTACTTTTAGAGTATTCATCCGCACAGCTGAGGTAGACATGAAGATTTTCCTAGTTGAACACAGTACTCCTAAGGTTGCTGAAGGTTTTCGAGGTTCCGTGTGCCTTAAGTTCTACTTGGACACTGAATTGGAGAGATGCACGTATTAGCAGACTACCTTGGTTTGATGGAGAGGGTCTCAACTGAATCCCAGCTGAATGTCCCCTTTAGGATATTGGGCAATATTAGCAGACTACCTTGGTTTGATGGAGAGTGTCTCAACTGAATCCCAGCTGAATGTCCTTTAGGATATGTCCTTTAGGATATTGGGCAAATTGTCTGAAAGCAAAGCTGGTTACAATCACCATGTCGAAGAATTTCGAACCCGCGGCCATTCGGCCAGTGGTTGAACACTTAACTGCTTGGCCACGAACAGCTGAACATAAGCGTGTTCAGCTCTCACCGTAATCTCACCGCCCATTTAATAGGAATGGTCTTTTTCAGTTTCAACCCATTACTCATGCAAGCTACCTCACATACCGACGAGCAGAAGCATTATTTTCCATTCTTCCCTACTTGTTCCCCGATAATTCTATGGAACTTGCAGGCAGATACTTTTCTGTCCGAACCTGTGCTTAAAACACCCAACCTCTTCACCGTTTTGTCATCGTTATTCCCCCCATCACACTTTCTGCAAACCGAATTATCATGCTCATAAAGCAACATTGAAGAATTATTGTTATTCTCCATGAAATCTCCCGTTTGATTGCGTCGTTGTCAGTCTTCTGAACTCGATTCACCATAACTATCTAGCTTGATCTGTGGTGAAGTTACCTGGACGTCATCCAACTCCCTGGACTTTGGAATGCATTCTTTTAGACTGGGCTCCCCTGCTTCCTTCTCGTTGCTTTGTGTTTGTGTTTCGATAAGGTGTCCCACCTGGACGAACTGACTGTTTAGAGTGCATTTCAGTGAGACTACAGTTCGGCTGTCCAACGCTACACATGAGCAAGATGGTTTTGATCAGTCGCAGAATGATGGCTTGTCAAAGTCATTCTCTGAATATCGAGTGAACCTCAGGGTCCCTGAGTACTCAGTGGATCAGTCAGCTGCTTATTCCAAAGATGGCATGCACAACTTCTGGTTCTGTTACAGCGTGCCCTTGTGCTCAAGCACAAGCTGTGGGTTGCAGAGGTTTTTTAGTGAGTGGATCAGTCAGCTGCTTATTCCAAAGGTGGCATGTACAACTTATGGTTCTGTTACAGCCTGCCTTTGTGCTCAAGCACAAGCTGTGGGTTTTGAACAGTTGCAGAGGTTTTGTATGAAGCGCTGGTTTGGGCTTCATCCTCCATCTCAATCGATCCATTACATCTTGCAAAACTAGCTTCCCATTGCAAATGTAACTAGAAGCCATCGATCCGTACTTGGGTCGACGAGTTTAAGGAATCTGTTAGCCCAATGTATTTCGGTGGTTCTTCAAGACGGAGTTTGACTGTTTTCGTTGACAGAGTGAGTAAGAGACCAGGTTAAGACATTCTTTTTGGGTTTACTTTCTTTCCCCAATTACCGTTCCAACGAGTCCGTTATCTTCAATTCGATCTCCGTGTGAGAATTTGGTTGGCCGTCTATTGGTTACGCCTGAACTTAGCCTGCCGGACTACGCGATAAGGAGAAAATAGAGAGCCCGGGACACGGCTGTATTGTCAGGACAAACAGAGAGCTTCTACGTTAATACACAGGATAGCTAAATGGTCATTTATGTTCGTTCACTTGTTCGTTCTATCCAACCAGTGGCGATGTTCTGGCCCTGAACATTTTCTCACTCACTTCACCAGTTGCATGATGCTAAGGCGTTTTAGTAAGCTCCATCCAAGCACCTGCTATCCGGAACGTGTGGCGCCGACGGCGACCTTTGCGACGCGTCGTCCTCTGCACATTGTACTTTTCATGTCTGGACGCTTTCTGATCAAGAGCAAGCCGTAAAACCGCAGTCCGAACCTCCGCGGGCCGTGGCATGGTGCCTCGACGAATCTACCACTATTAGACGTATATTCAATGATCCTTTGACGAAATCCAGCATCGACTCTGGTTAAATCGTTGAACCCCACCCGAAGACCCACTCATGACTTGTTTATTTATGCAACAGCTACAAACGCTGAATCCACACAGTCTGTTCAATGTCTCGACGCATGAGACGGGATCTGCTGCCCTAGTAAATGAACCTTTCATGGATAACTTTTGAATTTGAGGTGTTTAGAAAGGAAATCTACTTTCACCTATATATTCTCGTGACTGTCAATTGCTCTGAGCATAAGAGTTTTATATTGGTCCTATTGTGTGTATCAGACAAACATTTTCCACGCACACACGCACGCGCACCCTCCGCAGGGTTCCAATGATGTGCTTGTCAAAACAGTTTTCTCATTTCCTTTCTTCTGGGCGTGGCTTCATGACTCAACTAGGCATTCGACTTTCATGTATCGGTATCTCCAACTGATGGAATTCTGTCGCGCTGTTCGTTTGATTGCAGCGTCATGTCAAATTGTTCTTCCGACCGTCGGCCGACAATCTGGAGAGCGGTGCGCATGTCGAACTTTGTTAGCATGTCAATTGTGGCTTCATCGCCCATTTCTAACTTCTCTTCCTCCGCCGCCTTTTAAACACCTGTTCCACAATGTTCATCGGCTTACTTACCCCCGACACACCGGAAGGGAAAAGGATAGACCGTATCTTGTCAAAGGTTGACACTTAAGACAACGTCCTGAAGTTGTTTCTTCCATTGTTGTATTAGACGTTTACGTCTCTCATCTATTATAAGACTTAGACTTGTGTAGGTTATCGTTCCACGACCTTGTGCAGTGTGGGCAGTGTGGATTTGCACTTGGAGGCTGATTTAGACTATCGCATTTAGCCGATGATCATCTGCCGTTTGAATTCCTACGAACTATGCGTATACATCTGAGAAAAATAGGAAACTATTCCATAGTTCTCCATAGTCCATAGTTCCATAGTCGTTACTCAACACCGGATCACATGATACACAGCGCGTGTTTGGTGGATCAATAGTGCCTTTGCCGGTAGCTCTGTATTCCACACGCCCATTTGTACATCTGTCCTTTAACTTCATATCCACAAAGTTGACGGAAACTCAGAAGCCGTGCCTGCCTGATGAGCCGCAAGTAGCACGAGACCGGTAGTGAGCTGTCGAAGCGTTTTCAGCACCCACATGAGTGGTATACTCTGTCGAGAAAACAACATTTCTCATGTTTTGTCATCTCCCTGTATTCACAGGTATTCTTCACATTGCTCACGTGACCACGGATGATGAAGGTGCTTACTATTGCTCGAATGGGAACTGGACCTCGTCAGTCATGTTGAAGGTTAAGCGTAAGTTTTCTACTGCTTCACAATTTTACTTTATTAGTATTTAAGTCACCAGGTTTATGGGAAACATTATAGACAGTGCTTTGGGGGGTAATTAACTCCCCAAATTGTGCAATTGTCGTGCGTCGATAACATACACGTCCGTCAAACGTGCTGCCTTCACCGTGCTCTGCTATGACGGACCAACCATTCTTGAGAGAAATTATAAAGAAATATCCCACGATGACGCAATTATATTTACTTCTTGTGCTCTTTCTTCGTAGTGTTACTCCTTTTGTGTGTTAGGCTTCTTGTTTCTTCCCATTGTAACACGATGCGCGTTCGTTCCTTTCACTGGCTGCCTATTTAAAACAAGTAATGTTTTTCAGTTAGTCGTTAGCGTTCTTTATCAAAATGAACACATCTTTGGTAATCTCAGCTGTTGTATTCTTTTGACTCATTGCTGTAAGTTCTTTTCTGAGTGTTTAGAATTCATTTCTTGAAGTCTTTTGGATAACTTTTGTGGTACTGTTCAGCTTGGCATCGTTTTCCTACATAGCTGCCGGTCAACTTTAAATAAGTAGGGGGCTGAACTTCTGTCGGATTTCCCGAGCCCGGAACTCAATTTTGAGTTAGAATATGACAGTGTTCGAGTGGAGCGTAGTCCCAGTTGGGAAGTGGAAACTGCTCTTCCAAGAAGGAACCCATTCCCTCGAGCTTTTGAATTGACCGGATTCACAACTTCGTATGTGAACTCCTTCAATAGCGAGCAGCGGGTTACCTCTCGGTTTTATATCCTGTAACTCTGCAGGTGAGCTTTTACAGTTGCTGTTTACGCGGGGTCTGTTTGTGGTGAATGCTTGAGGTTCCTATAGATTCAATGAATTTGCCTGGCACAGATCAGGAACCCAAAACTGCGACATGCTTCAACGGGGCAAGCATGATCCTTTGGGGATCAGTTCATGTCCACTTGGCCTCCTGACTCAGGGGGTCGCTCTCCCGGCTAGTTGATCTTACGCCATAGTCGTGCGCAATCATGTGGATAACAGCTTGGTGTACAGTTGAGCGTGGTCTCTAGCATACCAAGCCGCATTCTTGCCGTTTATCGTACAGTTCTGCTTTTAATTGAAGAAAATATTGGTAGCTCAGATTGTAATGATAGCCGTTCGTTTTTTTTTGCTGACCTGAGAAACTTGGTCGCAAACGTATCATCGCAACTTGAGATGACGTCACCAGTGGGTTGATGCAGGAAGTGCGTGGTTTTTGGGTCTGCGTGGATTGATATACAGGCTACTCACTCAAGGTGACCTTGATTGACCATTGATCAACAAATGACCATTCTTATTGGTATGTCAGTTGTTGACCTGGCTTCTTAATGATGGGTATCAGCGCAGCCTTGCTGACATAACCTCCAGTGTTTTCCCCTCCTTGGCGTTAGTTCGTTTGCCTCCACAGTGGGTCCTTTTTCTTGGTTTGCTGGTCTGATGGCCACTAATTTGGCGGTCCTTCGCTCGTAGCGGTGCGTAGGCAGGGTCGATTCTGATATGCCGTTTGATTGAATTCTTTTCGGAGTACTTCTCGGAGTGCTTCTAGGAAGTTCTTCTCGTCCCTTGTACTTCCGCTTGTCACGATCTTTGTGTTTTCTAGGGTAAACTCGTGTCTTTTCTAATCTTCATGTATGGAAATAATAGACGATGGATCGTGTCTTTTGATAGCCACACTTCTTTCTTTTCTTTTTCCGTGTACAAAGGTTTCTTCCAATATGTTGAGTATGCTACTTGTTGCAGCCCGTGCAGTTGATTCCATAAAAAATGTCCTTTCTTTCACCTTCTTCGGTTTTTTTCGTTAGTCTTGAGATCATTTATCTCAATGTAGTGGCTGATTTCGCTTGAAATAGCCTTGCTGTGAACTCAACATATCTTGATGTACGGAAGAACTATCCTTTAGTTTGGTTGGCCTCGATATTCCCGTCGTTTTCGCAACTTCTGAGGAATTCGTTATTTTGAAGTACACAATAAAGGTTCCTCTGTGCTGAAGTGTATCTCCACTCGTTCGAAGAGAGTTTGAATGCAACTCCTCTTGTGGTGGTGGTAGTGGTTAATTTCGCCTAGTATTCGGTCGATGTGTCTTTCAACCTCAACACACCGTTTTTTCATCTCGCCTGGTGATGTAACTTTCGTGACCGAAGAGCCCACTTCAGCCAAAAAAACCAACGCCCGTAGCCAACGGCTTACCAGTCATCTCAGAACACCACCAA
The DNA here is from genome assembly GCF_000715545.1 of Opisthorchis viverrini. Classification (NCBI taxonomy): domain Eukaryota; kingdom Metazoa; phylum Platyhelminthes; class Trematoda; order Opisthorchiida; family Opisthorchiidae; genus Opisthorchis; species Opisthorchis viverrini. The sequence continues at coordinate 126,912 of NW_008751937.1, forward strand.
ACTAACTTTACTCTTTAGGAATGGAAAGAAGTATTCAGCTTGACTAGAATGTGGAACATCGGTGACAAGCACATTTCTATGCACAGATCTTTACCCACCTATTAAATCATCGCTGTACCATTCGATTCGTTCCTATGATAAATGGAAAGCATCGGGGTGGTCACAGAAACAAGGACCGGTTGTCACATTTGTCTTTCGGTTGATTTGTTTTCCCGCCTATTCAACCAACCGCAAGCACCAAAAACAAGGACAGTGGACCTATTCTTCTGTCAGGGTACTCTGCTGGTTTGTTTTTCTCGTTTTGCTTTTTCATTGCGCTGATGTATATAGGAAGAATGGAAGGACAACTATTGTTAGAATGGAGGAATTTCGGCCAACCTTATCACTGGCTATCGTGAACTAATCGCCAACTATAATCTGAAATGTGAAAGGTTATTGCTCAACTACTCTCTCCGTTTACACACGAATTTGCGACTCGACCGAATCCATCTGAATCTTCTGTTGATAATGGTTCGCTTCAACAACCTTATGAATAGTGTGTTACGTTCGGACGAGAATCATAACACATTTACTGCATACGGACGTGATTTCCTCGTTACACTGCATCCGTTACATCACTGGATTTCAGGATTGTCTGCTCTTCTGGAAGGTTTCTCTACACTGGATGGCTTGTTTTTCTTAAAGATCCATCTGAAAATAACGACCTTTTGAGGAGGTTCTATTGAAACAAGGCCCGGATGACTAACCCAAGTAGGGTTCTTTAGACGTGCATGCGCCCACAGTTACTGTGTGTGGGCTGTACATACAAACGGAGGCGCGTGAACTACAACAGCAGGACTCTTGCAATGGAGGGAGGGGATCGTTTCGGTTCCTAATACTGAGCCGCTCTACACTTTTCTGGACAGATTGCCTGTTCTTCCATACACTTGAACATCTTGTTCAGAATTGTAGGGTTTTTAATCGAGGATGGTTTTTGCAACGCCGTTGTTCATTGAACGGTGTTTGGAGGATGTCCACCCGAAATTCGCGGCTTCACACACGAAGTTTGATCATGCTTCACACCGTCGTTGTGCGTGGACCACTTGTGCCGACGTGGTGACTGTTTTCTACATTCTTCAGACCAAACTTTCGAGCCGAAGTCTTAGGCTGCGATAACTTGTCGTCCTCGTGTGTAGGTTTAGTTAGTATCCTAGCGCATATACAACGACGAACTTCATGCGTAAGCTGAATTTTACAAACTGCACTATTGTTTATCTTGCTCTTCCTAGTTTTCCTATTGGTATAGATCACATCACGCAAATAAAAGCCTCTGAGGCTATGATACTCGGAATAGGACAGTTTAGGTTACCTTAGAAGGTGAAAATGACCAGCAAGGTTCCTGGGGTTGTTTTTTCGTCAATTAAGCTTCTCCGGCCTTTTGGCTGACTGCAAAACACAAGTATTCTCATCTGGTACTGTTGTCAATGTTGATGATAATGACGCTGACGGACTCAAATGAACAAACACGCAAACGTTCTACCTACATGCGTTTTCACACTAGAACACAGTGGGAGGCCGTCAGAACAGACAGTTTGTTCTTTTCAGGTGGTAGTGATACGTATGTAGCTCTTTTTTGATCAGATGAGGTCAACAGCATGCAGTTAATTTTTCGAGCATTGCTTGATTTTCCGTGAGACAACGCACCCCGTTCGAATGCCAGCGGAGCACGTAACTTCTTTCCGGTTGCCATGACGATCAGTACCTGCTGGTAATTACATCGGAATACCGCTTCGCCCCACACGCTTCAACTGAACCCTGGATACATGGTGAGCTAATACACTTGTGGGTCGTGTTGTGTACGACAGAAACAAAACTTGAAATGTCAGCATTCGACGGTGCCCGATTTATGTTAAGTCGCTTTGCTTGTTGGTCTGTCAACTTTTCAGTGTAACAGCGCAAGAGACCGGTTGGACGCGGATTTAGTTATCGTGTAAGCCATGAATTAGGTGCGTCAAAACGGATGCGAATGCGAAGGGCACGTTTTTATAGACTTTATGGAGCTCAGTGTTGTGGAGCGCTATCAGGACACAACAACATAGCCATTACCTGACCTGCTGTGGTTCGTTCCCACCCTCCACATTGTTGTGCGAAAAGAGCTTTCCGAGGAAGTTGGTCAACTGGGGTATGGGGCACGTAAACAAGCCAGCGCAGTCTACGGAGCTTGACCAGTTCATTTACCCTGGTTAAGCTATTTCTTCCGAAAACCCTTCGGTGTACTTCAACGTCCCTGATCCGACGTTCCCACTACCTTTGGTCAATGCGCCAAAGACATCGATGGTCAAACAGCGAAAGCTTTTTAAAATCCTCAGCACACAGTGGCCAAGTTACTGATCTATATGCAGCGCACCCCAGCAATGTAAACTCAACCCATGATAGATAAGCTGATGTCACGCCTGCGCCACATGTGATGCAGGTTCACAACTGCTCTGGCTTCCCCAATCCGGATAAAGTTATCGTTTCTGGCTAAACCGCCGCAGCTGATGCGCTGCCAAACTAGACAGATTTATCTATTAACCCAATCCACTCATGTATGAAACATTAGATTCGGGTTCGAGCTCACCCAGTCTTGCAACAACATTGCATTTCGTAAGTGTAAAGTGCATGTAAGACCGTGGGACAGGATCAGTTAGATTGGGCGGGACTGCCCAAGTGGTTAGAGCGCGAATTTACTGACCGGAAGGTTCGTGGTTCGAACCCGACCTATACCTCTCGACTTCCCCTGTCTAGGCTTGGGCAACCTGGCAGTATCCCAGCCCTCGTGCAACCTCCTGCAACCAACTAGTTAGATTAATTGCACAACTTCACAAATCCAAACAGTCTTTGCTCACAACTTTTACCAGTATTTTAAAAGGCCAGCTCGTCAGTCTGTTCTTATTCATCAGTAATGTTTGGTTGTAATAGGTTTGGCTTTCGCCTGTCACTTCTTTTCACAAGTGACTACTGGTGTCTGTGGTGCCATAACCTCCTGATGTCAGAATTCCGTCTGTTCTCGACGTTAGCCCTGAAGTTACCGGCAAGACGAAACATAGTCGGCCGGCCATCGCCCTACCGTCTGTTGGTTTATACGAGTCTCCGTCAAATAAGAACGGGACATCCCGATTACAAACCTTGGAAGACGTGATAATACCGAATCGATACGTATCGAGTCCGTAGTATTATTTTAGAGAACTGGTGTGAAAGGTGGCTGGACCAGTAAAGAAGTGGCTCGCCTACCGGTGACATGTATTCCTCTCTTTAGTACAAAAACAGTTCAAAACTCCTTTTCAAATTTCACTGTGGTACGTTTTACCTGATGGACTATATCGAGTCACCTCTTATTTTTCACCGAATAGCACATCGGCAGGTGCGAATCTGGTTGCACTTTCAAACATGGAGGATTTAATTTTTGGTAGTGTGAGGAGATTTCAGCATTTTCAACCGAGAGTTCCTCCTGCAATCGAATCCTGTTTATACGGAGAAGCTAAGAAGCACCATACAACTATCTTATCCCTCTAGGGAATCATAAGCGGCGCGCATCTGACGAAACTCTAGAGAGTTTCGGACTCGTTGTTTGAACATTTAACTGTTTGCCCAAAAGCAGTCGGTCACACCTAGACAGACAAACTCAAGGGAGTTTCATGTGATGCGCCCTGTTAATGATTTTTAATAAGTATGAAACTGTTGTAAGGTGCTTCTCGGCTTTTTGAATGGATTTACTTCACTTACAAGACGACGTCTCCTCATACTACTAAAAAGTACTACCGGAGGCGCATCCGCTGATGGGCTTTATTGTGGAAATCTGACTAGGACCTAAGAATCGTTAGAAAAAAGGGTGCTTTATGAACACTTGTGTATTTCCTTGGCACACTTACGGAATGAAAGCTAGTGTTAATGCGAGATTTATCAGCCTCTTTCACCTGCGGACTTTCGTTTTGGGTCGTTTCAACTGCTGTGTTAGTGGACTTTATCGAAGATTACTAGAACAAGAGAGCCTTCTGAGGAGCAATCGTTCCACTGCAAAGTCTGGCGCGGCAGATGAATTGCTAGGAATTGCAGTGTTGCGTGTATTGTTCCGAAGGAGTTGTTTTTAGATCATTCTATATTTAATTTGTCTCATTTACTTCATCTGTCATGGTCACTTGTGCATCACAGCAAGCATCGTTTTTTCAAGCGCGTTTGCTTTCGTCTTTTTTATCCACTAGTTCATGAATCCGAGATTTGACAACCATCTGCTGCTTTGCAATTTCCTTCCTTTAACCGAGCACCTGTTCTTAATCGAGTAGCTTTTGCCATCCAAAAGATTAAAGGTCTCCGCGCTGGCTTCATTTCAGTCGTTCCGCAGTGTATGTAGCGACCGGACCAGCTGAGAATGACGGTAATTCATGTATTAGCAAGATTGCAATCGTGCTTGCCAGCTTTAAAGCGTTGCGGATGTCCCAGTGGACACGTCTTCACAACACAGGATATTATGCGGTCTTTTCTTGTAGAAAGTGGGCGTTTCTCCGATCACAAGCCTCAGAGGCAAAACCTAGCCTCCTGCCTTGAATATCTACACACATTCAAACGCACATGTAGTTCTTAGCGTTCAACCAATGATCTCTCAAGGCAGCATTGTTAACAATCGCCTACTTGAGACAAAATATGCCACTCGGGGATTTGTTCTCACAATTTTCCGTTGAAATTCAATACCGTGCTCATTCATACACAAGTTTTTGGGTTTGAATAAGAAACGGCAAATGTCGTGGATTTTTCGACCTAATGATCGTGTTCACCAGTTGTCTGTTTGTAGTTCTGTTTTACGCTTCGGTGATTTGTCCAAAAGCTCCCCGTGAATTTCCAAGCCATTAGTCCTAAGGTTACTCATAAACGTCATTGGTGGACATCTCTACTAGGGAGAGATAGGCCTTCATACCTTCACGTCTCGTAGATGATGCAACGAAATTGGACAGATGGCGCTGGCACAAAAGCTTCTTGTACGTTGGATTCGATTACCATGTTGAAAATGGTCGTTTGATTCAGTGTTAACGGGATAATCACGTGAAATCATGTTGGGTCTCCCGTGCTGTCCTGTTCACTTGTGAATGCAGCGCATTTATCTTGAGCATATTGTAAACAGGAGACTTCTCATTTTATTCGACTTAGTTCACAAGGCTTAGGAGTCCCGGTCCCAATTGAGCTCGGATTGCGCGCCATGTGGTATGTAATATAGAATTTATAAAGTTGGAACAACAGTAGTGGAATAAGTTGTTGTAATCCGACGTTTCTGTGACCATTAGATTGTAGAAATCCTTAGAAATTTTTTCCCGTGGCAACGAAAACGTCGGATTACAACAAGTTATTTCACTGCGCTGTATTTTGACTAAAAATTCCATAGTATTTGACGTAGTTGCAAAGAAGCGTTTATCGTCACATGCTCGGACGTGTTATATGGGGTCGCAAACATGTACGGTGAATCGTTTTCATGCGATACGTCATTTTGTCTATCTGCGAAATTGCTTCCACATTTTTGTGCTCTTCATCGGGGGTTTGAGCCGATCTTTTTGGGTGTCTGTTCTGAGGAGGTAGTGCTTCCAGTCCTTCTACTTCCATGCATTTGATTAGAATATAACCTGGAACAAGAGTTTCAGACTCTGAGGTTCTGCATGATCAGGACAGCGTCTCACCCCTTCCATACTATGAATGATTCCGGACGCCTCACTAATCGTTCGCGAACCAGCGAGCACCTCTGTCACTCAGTAATCAGCCATTTCTTTTTTCTTCTCCAGTTGTTTCGTATCTCTTTTTTGTTCGGAAAAACACACTCAGAGTAACAAACTTGTTCAACATCTAATTGCCTAACGTACACGCGCCCGCCAACGTTTGTCCCATCATGGTCTATGGCTTATTTCATTTAAGGTCGTAAACCTACCGAGTGTGGGCCTGTCAGACGTCATGTTCCACACACACACACACACACAACCGGTATACGTGTGCGCGCGCTGGCCAGCTACGTCTTTTTGATGATTCCGCTGCACTTTGTGCCTGTCGGAACAGTTTAGCCGAGATGTACCCGTTTTCCCCCGCCCAGAAGACAAACAATAATGTCTGTGATGACTTAACAGTAGCAAAGATTGAAAACACGGTGTGTTCTGACAGGTTCTGTCATTTGCACACGAATTTAGTTTCGACAGCTGAATCCAGCTGAATATCTTGTCCATGATGGTCCACCTACCTGGTGAGCTCCAAGAAGTGCGAAACCGGTCGAGTTGTTGAAGAGTTTCAGTAACCTTATGAGTACTGGATTACGTGTAGACACCCGTGTCTTTTTCGGCCGAAACTGACACCATGTGAGTGGGTTTCTTCTTGCCCACTTTATAGTAAATTTGAATTGCTAGCGCGGAAATTTTTTTGTTACTAGTTGTTTGGTATATGCACGACCACCATTTGGAACTGGAACAAGCAGTCCTTGTTAGATGGATGATCTCTTCTCAGGAATCTTCATTTGACTTTTGCACGGTAGTCCCTCCCAAGACAGGCCATCTCCGAGAAGGTATACAATATGATATTGTAATAGAGATTTCGTCTCTCAAAAGAAGGCAGTCTGCGAGAAGCACGTTACAGTTGTTTTACATTTATTAGAATCGTGAGACTCTAGCACTCGCAACCTAGTGCCTGAGTTTCAATAAATCACCACATGACCACTTGATGTGGTTTCCTGGATTACAGAATAAATGACGCTATATCTTGTCTAAGTTCGGACAAACCCGATCAGCTATACTGAACTACATCGAATGGTATTCGGGAGAAATAACTCACCCACGATAGGTGAACTGATCACACTGCATAGATTGCGCTGGCTTGGCTACCTGCTCCGGATGCCAGTTGACCGACTTCCCCAAAGGGTTCATTTTGCAGAACCACGCGAAGGGTGGAAACGAGCCAGAGGTGGTCAAACATTGACTTGGCAGCGAACTATGGAAGCGATTACCAGTAAACTCAGGTGCGCTGGTCATTGCTGCCTCCCTGGAGGGGGACCCCGAGACAGCTCAAATCAATGGTTAGGGATATTGTCAGACATGACCCAATCGCGTCCTCAATGGCGCTCGTGCGTCTAACCTGTTTGTTGTCTTCAATGCATAGCCCCCTTCCCAATCCGCCCACATAAAAATCCACTGACAGACTTGTATTTGCGCACCAATTTATCAGCTCTCGCCTCCAATGCGCAGCTACCTACTTCATCTCCGCAAGTCATCGGTGAACGAAACTGCGACAGCTACACTCACTGTACGACAAGTACGTCGTTCTTACAGCTGATAATGATGGTGATTAAGTGCGGGCTAACCATACAGATTATCAGCCACTCGTGCCGGAACGGTTGAGTGTTCGTGCTACTGGCCGGTTCGTCGCCGGCTTGAAACTCACTGGAGTTTCTCAAAAAGTATGTAACATCTTTACATTGCTTCTCGGCTTTGCGGTATAGATTGGCTTCTCTGTCGCAGGAAGAAATGTCCATTACTTGTTCAAAAATCGCCCCAAACTACCGATGCTAAATTCCATCGGCCGCACTCTGGTTTGGAGTTCCCTCATTACGGTATTCTCTTTTGTATAGCTAGTGGGGGGCGGTCCTTATCGTTTGGTGAAATACACGCGATCCCATTCCTGGCTTAGGGGCGCTACAGGATAGGGTCGCCAATCGATATCGCTTTCCATCCAGACTCCATGAATAATTATCTGGATATGTAGGCTTCTCGGAATGATTGTGTAAGGCTAACACTAAGTCCCCTCCCCGTCCACTCTCATTCTTTTTTTAACAACAAAGCTTTCAGATAAATTTTAGCTATACGGCCTCGAAGCATCGGGGTTTGAGTACTGATGTCATGCTCCCGATGATGACTGTGATAAAGATGACGTGACCATGGATGCTGGCGTTGTCTGAAGATTTTCTTCCCGGAGCGGAAGTGCAATATACAAATCATGACAACAACTGTAAAAGAAACGTCTGTGTCATCTTGCGCGCGTCTAGGGATTGATATTTTATATCCTCAAATGAATGTATGAATGAATGGCCGTATCTCAGCCTTCATGCTTTCTGTGGCACCCAGTTAGCGAGTTGCCCTAATGGCTCATCCAAAAGGCCTGAGAATTTCCAGAATGTTGTCATGGCGCGCTTTATGTACGACAAGAGCTTTTCGCGTGAATACATTGCATCTTTGGTGGTTGTTTTCGTCCAAACTCTGCTCATCGAATACTGCCTCGTCAAACACTGGGGATTTTTTTTTTGGGAGGCGGGGGTTCAACTTATTTTCTCCTCGGCAGGCCGATCTTCGTTAACCTGAGTTTTAATTTGACACAGTTTTCCCCCACAGACGATGAAAAGGCAGTCGGAAACTGCTAATATCCTGGGCATCGCGTTTGTTTGTTTATTAGCGGTGACATTCTTCAAGGTTTATGGTCACGCAACCTGATGATAAGAAGAATTTCCCCAGAAGAAGGATATATTATCGATTTTCTCTAGAACGATTTCATGGGCAAAGTGTTTTCTGCTTCGCTTGCTTGTGTTTCGCTGACGGTGTTCTGCGATGTTTTAGCTCCACGGCATTAATTCGGGTTGGTATGTGCGTGAAAGGTACTTTTATCTTTCGGTTGGCGGGAGACGTTCAGTCTCTCTTTTCAAAAGGCGTTTGTCCTTACAACTATTGTTCCGTCCTTCTTGATTGTTGTGTGCGACCTGCTGAAATGATCCGTCCGCTGATTTCTACTGATAAATATCCCCTTCGTTCTCCGAGTTTTTCTTGGAACTCATTCTATGTATGTTACAACGAGCGGCATTAGTTTGCTCACGAGCTGTGGCTACTAATGTGCTTTTGTCACCTGTCCTTCCCCTCTCGGACAACGTCTTATCATGTTTACCGTTTCTTGGTTCACTTCAAAATAGACCAACCGTACAACTCCGTGCTTAACTTGCCTCCCACGTCCAGCATCGGATCCAACCGTTTTTAATACCTCATCGCGCGGTATTATATCACTACCCTCAGTCCTCCCAAACAAAGTTCAGTTTTGTGAATGAAAGCAGCATTTAGCCAAACACTAATCTTCAAAATGTTTTCTCCCTCTTTCAGGCAAATAAATACGATAATTTCTCAACAGAAACGCTTTATTAGACAGATTACAACAGTGTCCCCTGACGACCACCATTTCATGTGTAACCATTTCATGTCAACGAAAGTGCAAACTGCCATCCTTTTCGTGGTAAACCATCCTGGATGCATGTTCGCTCCCTTCTGTTGTTTGGATTGCCGTGTAAAGCGTTATTTTATGTTGGGATAGCTACATACCACTGGTTAACAGTCTTCTCTTGTTTTCCGTCACAGGCACTCCCCAGGTTGTTATCTATCCACCGGAGGTGCGTCAACCACCTGGGACGGAGGTACGCTTGACATGCGTTGGATCTGAGCCGGTGCCTCCTGTCTGGTACCATAATGGTCGCGTGCTTACTTCCACAGTGACCTCGACGGGGTCGAGTAAGTCAGTTGGTCCTATTGGAATATTTACCAGCATAAGTAGTCCTCACCTGTATCCTCGTTTCGTTTTTCGACCGTGAATTGTGGTAATGTTAAAGCCGAACAAGCGTCGGGGAATGCGTAAAATGAATTTGCTATCGATTAGAGTTAACCGAACTCCATGGTTTTATTGCCCTTTCCAGTAGGTGATAAACGGTAGTATCCAACCACTTCCAATTTATGCTCGACCGTTTGGCGATCAACACATTACGGCCCAGTTGATCTCGCTTTTCTGATCGACTCTAGCCCGGTTCTACAATCACCGGCGTGTTTTCTTTTCGATCGGTTTGGCTGTGCTTATGTCTGTTGATTCGATCTATCTGTTCTTTCCTATTTTGGTTAGTTTAGTCTGTTGAACGATTTGTCCGCTCACCATATTGCTGTGCTGCTCACCATACTACTGACACATTACTGTTCAATGTGGCACACCACATTTCGCTTGGCAAACCGAGAATCCTGTCTCAAGATTATCCGCCTGACAGATGAAGCCATAGATGCAGACGGAGCAAACACTTTCCGCCGAAAGGTGTTCATGTGAAAATGGCTTGTCCGTTTGTACGCTTCCTACGAGTGTGAACATCCGATAGTTTCCTTGTCGGGTGACTGTATGCTTACATCTCTGCGCTACTACATTCGATTTCTGCAGTTGCATATTTTCCGGATATCATCTGTCTGTTTGAACCGACTGCGTTCCTTTAGTCTCCTGTCTGTACGCAGCTGTTCTCGTTTGGCTGCTTTACACAACTACCGTATTGTCTCCCTCCGGGGACCGTGTCACTGTGGGATTGTCTTATTGACTGAATGCCGTCTGGTCTTCGTCCTTCGTACACCAGATGTTCTACCAAATGACCAAAGTCTAACATGTACGAATCACACTTGGCGGGATTTATTAATGACAAAGGACCAGCCGATTGAACCGCAGATGAAACTCCATAGTGCGTCACCGCCCTATTGTTTTTTCTTCCTGTACACCAGCGGGTGACGCATCACATGTTGTGTTAGAACGTCTGGGTGCCAAACGCCTTGTATTCGGTCCATCGACAGTTGGAACTGTCTTACGTCGTTGTGTGCGATGGTAGCGGACGTGACATATATGTATCATTTTCTCCAGCCATCACTGTATATGTGCGTGTATGTGTGCTTTGGTTCGTAATTTGCACACGACCCCCTTCTAGGTAAGCTTTGTTGGATCGTCAGTTGAGTGTGCTGTGCCCGTTGGAATTCACATGGACTAACGTAGGACAGATAGTTTGTTGTTTGTTTTGAGCCTTCCTTGCTCGTACTCCATGTTCGTCTGTGAGCTCTCGATTCAGGCTGAAAACTCAATTCAGCTGTTGCTAAGTGGGGTCGATAGGTCACTAGATACTCCTACTCTTGTTTGTTCGTGTTTCTTCATCGTTGCCCCAATGAATATCGACTAATTAAGGTTTATCTCGACTACCCTACATGTGTTAGTACGAAGCCCAATTTCCGCGGAATTATAAAAGGCGTCCATTGGTTATGTTGAAACTCCAATTTCCGACTTCCCACCAGGTTTTACCCGTTCCACTTGACTTGAGAAGCACATCAGTCAGCCCGACCTCATTTTCTACAGTGAGCATCAATGTGACCGGGTGACTTTCCGCTGTAGGGATTTTGAGGAGGACCAAGTCTGGTAGTCCGTCTTTTGCTGAGCTACTCGGGCGAAGCAGGATATTAACCTTGTAGTTCATCGATGTTTCACTCGTATGTTCCGAACCTTTTTCACATTAGTATTTGCAAATGCTGGCCAAATTTTTTGGATTGCGTGGTCTCATTTTCTACCAACTGTGCACGATTGGGTTGGAATCGGCTAGAGTAGGCGAATTTGCAATCAGGTGATCAGGACGCAGAGGGTATTTCCTTTAACGAATGCAACCAGCACTGCAAGTTAAGGTGGCTGGGATGTGAGTTACGCATCCCGAGTAACCACCTACCGAGACGAGCGCTATTCTTCATGGCTAATTCTAAGTGACGGAACTCTGGACAGAATCTGACATGGCAGATTTGAATGTTGCGAAAAGTTTGGGTGCCGTTGGTCCTATTCATCTTCCGGGATCGAGTCCACCTGACCCTTCTTGTGTTAATATTGTCAGTTTCTGTAAAGATTGTCCGGGATATTTGTGCTGGTCTAGGAATAAATTCCTTCCCCTTACCTTACTTATTTCGATTAAAACAGCGTTTTGGATTGAATAGGCATGGTTGTATGGCAGTGAGGCATCAGTGTTGCTGTCAATGATGGTTATGATGATGCTTGGGCTCCACGTTATCCTGAGCCCCCGTTGTACCGTTCCCTGTGAGTTGTAATCGTTGTGCATGGGTGAGTCCACGCATTTCACGCAGGTTATGGCTTTTGCCCATTTGAGCGGTATGTAACGATTGCGCTCTAACTGGGCTGTCCAGCTGAAGTTCAATTTGGACAAAGTCACACAAAGTTCGTAAGAATACTGGAAGTTGTTATGCAGGCGTAATTTCGTTCCGCCGTTCTTTCGATGCTCTTTTAAGCTTTAGTCACCTTCTTCTTGGCCATCTGACCTGGGGCTCCAATGATTTTCACCCTTTAGAATGCTATACCGACAGCCTACGCTTAATAGCCACCACCAATTGTTGCGGCTTGTAGGAGAGTACGACCGACTTCTCCTTCTAGAGTCATACAGGAAGCCACTTATCCTGAAGTGAGCTCTAGATGGTTCAGTAATTAAAAAGCAAATTGACCGACCGAAATACCCATGGTTCAAACCCACTCTCGGCATCTCGACTGCGCCTGGAGTAAAGCTAGGTGCAGTTTATCAGCAGGTTCCACATGTTCAGTGACGTTTTTTTGGGTTGCGTGCAGTTGGCACTCCAAATCTATGTTCCTACATTTATATCCTTTGTGCGGTTTCGTTGTTGAGTAAATAAAATAATGGGTTCGTGTGTGAGATGCCTCAGCGAACTTAAGGATCGGAAAGTCCGTGGTTCGGATCCAATCCTGGGTATCTCGACTGCTTCTGTGTAGTCTTGGGAAGCCTGACGATATCTCAATCCTCGTGCTTCCTTGGAGTGGCATGACAGCTAAGCATCCTGGAGTCCATGCTGTACATAATCGCCCATCTGTACGCGGGACGCGTAGATATCACACAATCCGATGGAAACTCGAGCGGTGTGGTACTCCGAGGTTTTGCAAGCCTAGACATTATCGTCATCGTCGACACCATGACATCAGTGTTCAACACCGATGCTTCGCTGCCGCACAACAGTGGTGGTTAACGCACGAAGTTACTGTATGAAAAGTCCGTGATTAGAACGCAACCCGGACATCTCAAGCCTAGATAGGAGCGGTTGAGATGTCCGGGCTTGGTTCTAACCACGGACTTTTGTTGCGAGAGTCGAGTAGTTCCAGGACGGGATTAGAAAGGAGACAGAATAGGAAGACGTAATGTACGCTTTAATCGTCTAATAACTGTAGTACATGAGCTGAAAATAGAGTGAGAATCACGAGTTAATGGGTTATGCAAATGTATGGGTTATATAGTCATGACAGTCACACGCTCAGTGATTGAGGATACTTTGAAACAAATTCGAAACACTCCACATACTGGTGACTTGCTTTCACAACTGACCTCTTAGATTCAAAGCATGGACAAACGAACATAGTAACTCCTCAGGATCCCCTCTCCAAATAGTGTTACTACACAGAATGGTTCAAAGCAAGCATTTCTAGTCAAATTCTACTGAAAACCATCCCTATCACCTTAGAGAGTCAACGATTTTGTTTTTCAAAGAATGGTTTTACTTCCGAATGAATCCAAATGATTTACGGGAAAATGCGACAAAATCCCGCATGCCTTAACTAAGAGATTGTAATTTCGAACTACATATGTCTGTGATAAAGGCCAACCCACCGATATTTTGAGACTGTCCAGAATCCGGTCAAACCTGCTAAATGAAAGCGAAATCAGAACTCTAAGGCTACTGTCAGAGCATGAACTCATACGTATACAGCAAAGGATAACATGTACCTTGCGTTCATTGTACCCGGTGCTGTCCCTATAAATCTCGCTCTAACCGTTTACTGGTGTCATTCTCGGTTATCGTAGAATATTCACGCACCAGTTAATGGCTTTAATGAACGGTGTTTCGCACACTAGTGGAGGCACCGGTAGTCAATACTAACGCTCATAATAACGCAAAAGGATGGTGGAGAAAAGAATGAAAAGAAGGCGAAGATGTGGCAGCATACTGAAAAACGTTCAAAAGGAAAACGATCACCAATAATATACCAGCAGGTTGGGACGCCATCAGCATCCTTCGCGAACCTCCCCCAAAGCAGACTTACTGCATGTTGGCTTGGTAATCATGCTGGGAAGTCATGATGGACTTTTTACAGCTACTAGACTTGTCATTCGTGGTTTTGAACCACTATAAAGGAGAACCAAACGTATTCACATCCAGGAGGGTACTCAGCTCTCCCAGCACTGCCTTAATATATCTACCCCGGTTTCTTGTTGCCAATTGGTAGCCTGTTCGCAGCAAAACAAGTGAAGGTTTCGCATGGAGGGGGAAGGGAAGAACACTTTCTTTGCTAGATGATATGTGGGCATTCGTAGTACACTCCCCAATCATACTGAACCTTATTTGTTACTGTGCTGGCTCTGATTCATTAACAAATACTGACTATGGAGATAAGAGACAGCTATCTCCAGCTATACTATAAACTAATCGGTGATCAAGCACTTGGAGACGGAATACAAATAGACTTTAAATTTTTTCTGCCACTATGTTTACTCAGAATACAGATTATGAAGAGATGAGCAAAGCCCGCGTTACAAAATATGGACAGTTGAATTCCGGACTACGTAAACCTATGAGGGAAGTCGAGTGCCAAATATTCCGAATTATTCTGTACAACAGTGCTGATTTTCGTCATCAATATTTGATCACGATATCTTTTAGAATGAAGCCAGATTTGAGTAGAAACTCTGCTTGTGGTTAACAAGATAAGAAAACCAAACAGGAAACTACAGATGACGCAGACACGTGTTATCCAAGCCATCAATTGATTGTATTTGAGGCAACATTCAAAACGTATGTCATGCCTTGATTTTATTCTTGAGAATAGAATACGTTGAAGATTACGGGGTGTTTTGTTCTGGAAGACCTGGGGCCTGTTAGTGTTCACAAAGTGGACGATGGATACTATCTCTTGCATGAAGCTGCTAGTTCTTTCTATCACAGGAGTGTGATCATTTATAATTATATAGGTGGCACATTCGTTAAGCCGGATGATGTTAATGCAGAGCTGCTGGAAGAACTAGGTTTATTGAAACGATGAGTTTCACCAAAAAGACCCAAGAATACGATTCAAACAGACCGCTCAAAATCGAACTTGAGTGAGGTGTCTCCAATGCAACACCCCAATAGAATTATATGAGTTGCCGAATTTTACAGTACTGGGTGTATGTAAAACTGAGACAACGCAAAGAACAGGAGCGACTATAAGAAGACTTTCACAAGGCTTGAGTACGTGTGACCGCATTAAAAGCAAATTTGTTATTCACTGATGACCACACCCTATGGTAATGTGCGTAATGGCCACCGGTTTATTTGTGCTCTTTGGTGCTAAAGACAAGTAGGACCTAGCTTTGGGGTATATTTTCTTTTATGTGTGCATATTTTGATTGGTGGTGCCCATCCGATACACAGTAGTATCCCCACTCAGCCACCATTCATCGTGAAGAAAGAATACGGTTACGAGATAGAAATCCGTTTTTTAGACATTGACTTAGAGGAAGCTGATATTTTGGACTTACTTCTTATCATCATCATCATCATCATCATCATCATCATCATCTCATCACCACACCAGTGTCTTCGCCACGACTTCGATTTAGGAACTCGATTTAGGAAATTCAAGTTATCAAACACCAGCTTCCACACGATAAATCCAGCTAGGGACAAACGCATTCAGGTAACTGAGCTCTAGAAAACAGACAGCCACGTTACCCTAAACATCTGGTAAAATACCAATCCCTCAATGTTTTGTTACGTGGCTCACAGTACATACATTGCCCCAGAAGACAGTCCATTCCCTAGGAGTAACCAAGAAGCTTCCTTCGTGATGGTGCTCTTTTGGTGGATGATCGTATTTGGCTGGGGTAATTCTGATACAAGTTAGATTGGATGGTACTCCATTCGGGTTGGAGTGAAGGTTTTTGGAAGAAGAGTCAACTTTCCAAACGACGGGGTTTGCATTATTTGAAGCAAAGATTGGGCATGGCGGGTCTGGTTAGCGTGTTTAAACGAACATTTTCCACGGAACGTACTTCAAGATACAGTTGTGCACTTAGAGGTCGAAGGAGGAGCATGCAGGACAGCGGTTTTCACACGACACAGTAAAGCC